>NC_084468.1:113612045-113915075 GCF_027409185.1 Cynocephalus volans | reverse complement strand
ATTTTTGTTAGATGGTGCCCCTCATGCTCAGTGTTCTGCAGGATATGTGGCTACATGGATTGTATTTGTCAGCTCCCAGAGCACTCTTCCTATACCACTGTCACATCTGGATCTCTGTAGTGAAGGGATGCTTTCTCTGAGCAGTTTTGAACTTCATGGCGAGCTGCTCTTCTGCTTCCTACAGGCAAATGTACCATGTACCTGCTACATATTGTCTCCTCTTCACAGAAGAAAATCACTATGCAGGAGGAAAACCACTTGCTTGGCATTTTCCCAATTTTTCTAAGGGATACAAAGCTCTGGATGAATGTGACTGAGTTTGGGGATGAGGGCTGTGGATGACACTGAGACATGGAGATCTAGATTTGAAGGTGGTCACAAGACTGCTCCTGGTCACTGGGCTTGTTGTTAGGAAGTGCTACATTTGATGGGTGAGTGGCAGCTCTCCCTGTGGAGGAGTGTTTGGGGGTGCTAAAGTCACGATCGTTAATTTCCATCAGCCCCATAATACAGCTCCTATTAATAGCAATGATAATATTTGATATGGATACTTGGCATTTTCTTATCTTTCATAAAGTATAAATAATACTAAATAAATCTCTCATAAATCTTCACTACTTTTATTGACAATCTAGGGAAAAAAAAAACAGTTTGTTTGCTCTGTAAAAATAGCTCTAAAACTTCAAACCAATTCTAACACTGCCTCCCTCAAACACATCTCCCACTCCCAAGGTCCATTCTATGTAAATATTAACTCTGGAGGTCCCTGTTGATACAAAATTAGCTGTATCAATAACCCTCATGCTTTGACAAAGTATAAAAACAGCCTTTCACTTTTGTGATGTGAGGAAGGTGTCTGGAGTGTGATGCATAGAGGAATATGTGCCTCTACCTGCTCTTGAAGGCAGGTAACAATTAGAAAAGCCATCAGGATGCCTTTCTCAAGCATGACCATGCCAGCTCTCTGAATTCCCATCATGAAGGGTGCAAATCAATCTCTGGGACCCCCAGGTACCTTTCATATAAAAGAATAGAGATTTTTTTCTTAAAATATAACTGTTGATGTATTAAAAGCTCAGTGAGTTTAGTCACTTTTTTATCTTTCCCTTTAAATCTGAATGATTGTACTGAGCTTTTAAGGTCTGTGCCAGCTAACTAGGATATTTTAGTAATCTATTTTTAATATGTACCAACTTCTGTTCTTTTTAGTTCTGCCTTAAGACATACTTTTATCTATACTAGTATGCAGAGATCATCAAAAAATCTAAGTTCTCCATTACATGACAACTCATAATGAGTCTTAATGAAGCTTGGGAACAGCTGCTTAAAAACGCCCGTTGAATAGCTTCCTAAGCAGCATTCACTTATGATCGCCTCCGCTGCAACATTGCTTGAACCTCAGACTCGCCACACATATAATGAGAAGGGTAAGAGGGAAATCTTTCTCCAGTTCCATTAGATACTTTATTTTAATCAGAATGCTAATACACTACTATAAGTTAGTGCATTATAAACCATCAGTACAATGCCTTTCACCATTTTAATTATATTCCTTCATGGAGCAGAAAAGAACGTAAATGTTACTATGCAAATTTTTTAAGAATTCACGTCCTTGGTGAAAATGAGAGGGGGAGAGAGAACACAGAACGAATTTACTTTTTAATTATACTGGAAACACATTGCAACTGCAAAATGTTGAAAATTAAGCTAAGCCAGGATGATTTCAAATAAGACCCACAATCTGAAATTTAAAAGATTTTAACTTCACTGTGTAGGTTAATATGTGTGAAGAACAACTAAAACAAACTTCCAATATGAACTTAATCTTTCTTTTTTTCACTTATACTTTCAAATGAACTCATCTATCTATCCTAATTTTTCTCTCCACATGTCAAGATCCTTAGAAGAAAAGTTAATGGTCATGAGAGCTTCACTATCTTATTTACTCCCATGGTCTTCATTACTTCAGAAAGCCAATTTTTCTCTACATGGATGTTTTTTTTTTAATTCTCACTTTAACTGATTCATTTTACATGTATTACATCTCTGGTTGAAACCATTTCCTCTTGGCTCTGGTCAAGTTTAATGTAAACGGTCTGCTTGATGCTAAGTATAAGAATAAACTCACACCTAGCATAATGCCTTCTATAAAGTAGGCATTGATGGTTTGCTGACTTACCGGACAAGTCTCTATTCCTGATCTTTAGAATATTCAAGTCCTTCGCATATTTCTTAAATTATCCTAAAAGTTGCTTAAATCATGATGTGAAGTTTAATTAGCCAACCACGCAGGGCCCTGATGGGTTTTCCATTGTGTGCAATCACAGTAGCACTGTGTGCTTGTCAGATATCTATGAGGGAGGCAGTCTGATAAGAATCTACTGTTCATGCATAGTAATAACAAATCCCATTTCTATCATCTTTACTATTTTATTTCACTATCTTTATTCCTGAAAGTTTCAGGGCAACATATTTCAAGACAAAGATATAGTCATGTCTATAAAAAAATTAAAATTTTGTTTTAAAATAGGGAACTCATGTAGGTGTTTTGCTCTTCTCCTTTGAGAAATCATACAAATACAACAAACAGAGCAAGAAATAGAAATCCAATGTCCACCTTTAAAGAAAGTAAATAACATCTGTAAGTCAAATCACAATATATGAGTAAAATCTAAAAAAAAAAGTAACAATAAAAATTTTTTTTAAAGTGTAACAAGAATTTGTGAGAATGAACCCATGGCTGCAGATTTAAGAGAAAGGCATCAAAATACTATCCTCCAAAGGAAATGACATAAACTTGTGAGAAAAATCAATAATCTCTCATTTGCACAAATGAAAATGATACATGTGCTGGTAGCAAGGTATTTCCTTAACCAAGTTTGGCATTGTCTCAAGAAGTAGAGAATAAAGAGACGAATGATAAATCTCTCACTCTCTCTCTCTCTCTCTCTCTCTCTCTCTCTCTCTCTCTCTCTCTCTCTCACACACACACACACACACACCCTTACTTGAAGGGTACACACCCTTGTTTCTGAGGCCAGCTATAGAAGAAAGATTGATGGGAGGCACTTTGCTGTGCTAATCTCAATTTCCTACGATAAATAAAGGCAAAAAATTCATTAACAAATTATTTTGTTTTATAAGGAGAATTTTTGTTAGTATGAAACAGAGAAGGGCAAATCTTTTCTGTGAAAAACCAGATAGTAAACATTTTGGGCTTTCTGGGCCATATAGAGTCTCCATAGCTATGTTCTTCTTCTTCTTTGCTGTCTTTGTCTTCATCATCGTCCTTTAAGATGTAAAATCTGTTCTTAGTTCACAGGCTGCACACAAAAAGGCCAGGGGCTATATTAGAGCTACTAGTTACAATTTGCTGACCCTGGACTAGAACATGAATCTGATCTCTCCTTCACCAGAAAAAAAAAAGATAAAATTTTTTTAAAGTGTGTAAATAATTGATATTGTATGCTTCTGTTGCTTATAACAAAATATGTGGAACTGGGTGATTTGTAAGAAAATGTGAAAGTCCTCCACAAAACACCCATGACCACCATTATTAATGCATTGACTATGGCATGGTCCTACAATCTAATCACCTCTTCAAGACTCCACCTTTCAATTACCATAATAGGATTTCCTACCCTCTTAACACTGTCACAATGGGGGGGTCAAGTTTTGGGGGGACACTCAATCCAAAGCATATAAAAAGAATTAATTTTATTCAAGCATTAAAAAATAAGCAATAAAAGGACCTATGGACCCATAATGGACATCTGTATAAGATTGTACCACCAAAAAGAAAAAAAAGGGGGTGGGGGGAGAAAAACAAACAAACAAAAAAACAAATAGCAGAAAAATTGTACTCAAAATAATAAATTGCATAAATAAGGTTAAAATACTGGAAGAATTTTGTAGAAATTCAGAGAAGTAAACACTTCTACACAAGAGACAACCTACAGAATGAGAGAAAGTGTTTGCAAACTACGCATCAGACAGGGGCTAATATCCAGAATACATAAGAAACTTAAAGAACTCAACAGCATAAAACAAATGACACAATTAAAAAATGGGCAAAGGGCCTGAACCAACATTTCTCAAAAGAAGACATACAAATGGCCAACAGGTATATGAAAAAATGCTTAACATCACTAATCATCAGGGAAATGCAAATTAAAACCACAATAAGATATCATCTCACCCCAGTAAGAATGGCTGTAATCAACAAGACAAAAAAACGACAATTACTGTTCAGGATGCAGAGAAAAAGGAACTCTCCTACGTTGCTGGTGGGAGTGTAAATCGGTACAGCCGCTGTGAAAAACAGTATGGAGTTTCCACACAGAACAAAAAATAGATCCACCCTATGACCCAGTTGCCCCAGTACAGTGTATTTACCCAAGGGAAATGAAATAGATATACCAAAAGGACACCTGCACTCCCATGTTCATCGCAACACAATAGTCTGTTGACTATTCACAATAGTCAAGAGATGGACTTAACCTAAATGAACATCAATGGATGAATGGGTAGGAACAATGGAATACTACTCAGCTATATATTAAAAAAAAAAGAAAGAAAGAAAAGAAATCCTATCATTTGCAGCAACATGGATGGAACCGGAAGCCATCATGTTAAGTGAAGTAAGTCAGGCACAGAAAGACAAATACTGCATGATCTCACTCACATGTAGAATCTAAAATAAAACAGTGGTTCTCATAGAAATAGAGAGTAAAATAATGATTACCAGATGCCAGGTGGGGAGTGGGAGGGAGAGAATGAAAAGTGATGGAATAATGGTACAAAACTACACTATCTACCCTAAGTGAATCATTGTACAGTATATGCATATATTGAAACAACATACTACACCCCACAAATACATACAAGTAAATGCTAAAATATTGTGAAAAAAAAGAATGTGCTAGAACTATATTACTGAAATAAAGAAAATATTAAGCATACTTTTATTTTAAATTACATATGTATATTGATGTAGAGTATACAATAAAAAGGAGGATTGCAGCAGTGATACAAAAACCAAGGATAATGTAAACTCTAAAAAAGTAATTTTTGTCTCCTTTTTCACTCCTATGTAACTAGCCCCTAGAAAAGGGCCTTAGTAACACAGTAAGAGTTTTACATATATTTTTGATTCAGTAAATGAATAACAAGGCAACTAAAGAGAAAAATATATAAGCCAGTAGAACTTAGAAAAGAGGTAGAAGAAAAACTAGGCTTATCAGAGAAATAAAGGCCACTTAGGAGCAGCAGGAAGGATATTAAACAGTTGTGCAAATTGAACAGAAAAAGACATGGAAGGTAAAAGATTAATAAAAGAATAAAAAGAGTAATAAAAAAATGACATGTGGGGAAAAGCAAAAGATACACAATATTTGTAAAAACAGAGTCCCCAAAGAAAAAAAAATTTAATGATAAATAGAACAAATATACAAAAATAAATTTCAGAAACTTTCCTCAAAGGAAAAGAAATTTAAAATTACCAGTGCTGACAGTACACCCTGTCCTATCAAAAACAAACAAATAAATGCTGAAGAATAATGTTAAGGTTTATACACTTGATGGATATCAAAAATAAAGAAAGAACTCTTTGGGCATCAAGTCACTTCAATGAGAAAAAAATAAGACTGGCATCAGACTTCCTTCTCTGTGGCAACATTCAATGCTGAAATCCAGTGGAGCAATTAAGGACATCGACAGTGTGATCCAAGAATTTAATTACCATGCACACTGCTATTCAAGTATAAAGATACTAATAAACAACACCAAATGTACAAACCTCAACGAATACAGTTCCCAAGACGCCTTCTTGAAGAAACTATTAAAGGAGCAACTTCAGCCAACTGAGGGTGTGTGGAGAAACAACAGCCAAAGGACTGAGAATGAGTAGGGAGTTCATCTAAATGCAAGACGAAGACTAGAGCAAATGTACAGATTATTATTACAGTAAAGAATGTGAATGCCATAAATCCAGCAGTGGGAAATGGCATAAATAACAAAAGCTGAAAGGAGGAGAGAAAAGGAGATAGAAGTTAGTGTAAATATATGGACTTTCTCATTTTATAGCTTGGAGTACAAAAGCTACAAGACACATGGACAAGAGTATTTATTGCCATGTTGTTTTTAATGCAAAATATTGGCAGGACATAAATAAGGATCAATAATAAATTGGATAAATGATTTAAAGCATATCTATACAAGAAAGTCTTTTCATGTGTCCATTAAAAGAATGAGGCCACTTTATAAACAAAGAAAACTTCCAAGACATAATGTTAAGTTAAATAAAAGGAACTTGCAGACCAGCATGTAGCGAATGCTACGATAGATGAAAGGAAGAAAGGAAGGAAGGAAGAAAGAAAGAAAGGCAGGTATAAACCATCTCTAGAAAATTACACATGAAGCTGGTGTCATGTCAATCAGTTATATCAGTCGATAACAGAATCTGCCCTTGTAGAGAAAATATGGGAAACTGTTTTATGGGAATAGGAAAAAGGCATGTTTCTCAGTGTACACATTTTTGTGACTTTTGAAATCTCTATGTCATGCATGAAATGTCTAGCTGGAAAAACAAATTATTTTGTTGGTAAAACATCAAGCAAATGTTGCAAGTTTTGGCCTGCCTCCTATTAGATGAACGGATTAGAAGGAAACAAAGGCAATTCAGGGTTTTTACCTGGATATAATAAGAGTCAAGAAGTCCTGTCTGGGTAAAATGGTGTTAGGGGTAAAGGGGAGTGGAGAAAATGCAAGTGTCCTCATTAGGCCAACATGAAAAAGGTCACGGAAATTCATCAGACAAGCATAAAGCAAAAACAGAATCCAAAGGGACACAGCCAGAGAGTTTTATATCAGGGTGCACAAACAAAGTGGCCAATTTGGCACTTGACTCCGTTCTATACACTGGGCCTGGGTGAGGAGCTAAGCAGCTTGACTGACACTAACCACAGAAAACAAAGCAGGCGAGGTTGCCTTCGTACTAAAATGAGACCTTTTTCTACTCTCACATACTTTATCTTGGGAAAGTACATTGAAAACCCAAGCTGCTCATACAACCACAACTTGTCAGAAACAGGTCATTCCAATTGTTGGCTGTTTCCTCGTATCAAACAGAGAGGTGCTTCTCCATTCTGAGGTGCCATATCTCTGGGCCCCAGAAGGGGTGTCTGTCCTTTTCTGTTTTGATTGCTGTCATCCAATAAATGGATTTGCTTTAAGGCTTCTGTGTGAAATATTTCATTTGGCTCCATAAAGGTTAGAAGAAAGTAATAAATGGGATTCAGTGCTAAAAGCTGTAAGTTACCTCAGTAACTAAGACCTAACTGGCTGTCACTTGGAAATTGCTGTAGTCATTTGGGCCCAGTTCAAATGTAGAGGGCTGTTTCATTATATGGAGATATAGGAGTAATTGAAACCCTTTTATTAAATAAAAACTACGTATTGTTTGCTATACACTTGACTTTAGCATAATTACGTAAAACTAAATATAAATGAATATGGGGTTGTAAAATAAATACCCTATCTCTATTCACAGAGACCCAATGAAACTTTTTAGTTCAACTAAAGAATAGTCTTTGTTCCCGTTTGGTCTTGATTCTTTTACTTAGATATTTTGATTTTGTTTGGTGTCTCACTATCTTTTTGTCCCACCTTTATCTACACTAATATGTCATTTTCTTGGGTCAGAGAATTTATTACTTTAAAAAGTCCTTCAAAACGTAATTGCTTGTATTTCACTTTAAGTTCTGCGGTTTTATCAATTGTATCTCTAAGGAGACTTGGTTTTCTTCTTTCTGCTCTCAAACTAACTGCTCCTTGTGACCAGTGAGTGGTGTCTCATCAACTATGTGTGGACTGTACCTTTCCAAGTCTGGGTTGAACATTCTGGATTTTCTGCCCACTTTCCACAATGAAATGCTTGTTACTCATTTTCACCTGGATATAAAATAGGGAAATATTATATCCTAGGTCCAGAACAAAACTGCCTAATTGAAGTCTGAACTAAAACATATTCCCCACAGGGATGAATCGTAGATTCACTAGACTTCCTGAGTAGTCAACATGAGCTATAATCTATAAATAGGTACTATGGTTATTACTATTCATAACTGTACTATTTATAACTGTACTATTAAAAAACTTTTTATTGAAATATCTATTTAAATGTCTTCATTATTCATTCCTTCCTATATTTATAGACATAACCCTAACAAAGAATTTAATTTATACAAGTTATGTAGTATTTCATCTAAACACTAACATTTATTAAAACATATATTAGATAAATATCAGATATAGACATAAACATAAATGATAAAATATTTAGGAAGCAAAACTAGAAAACTCATTTTAATTCTTGAATATCAGTAACTTTATACCATTATAGTTTTACTTAACAGGGGTAAAGTGAAAATTCAGGATGGAGATTAAAAACTCCACATTAAGCTGCCTCAGTGCAACTTTCACTTCAGGAAGAGCATCATAAGAATTCATCTTCCCTTATTCCATCTTTTAGCTGCAGGGAATAGTGGTGGTTTTAAAAAACCAAAAAAACAAAAAACATGTTCAGGCCTGGTTGCAAATTAAAATGTCTTCTCATATTTAAAAAGAGAAAATTACTTCTGGGATTAAAGTATTGAATAATTCCTGAATAGTATGTTCAGGAATAGTATTTTCATGCAACTTTTTAATATAAATAACACATTTTAACGTGATGGCTTAAAGTTCCATGCTTTCTTTCATTCATTTTTACTTATTTTATAAAGCATATGACAAACATTTAGCTGCCATGGTTTATCTGTGTAAGTTATTGGAGGGATCAGTATTCTTTACTAATTTAAACTTTAAAAGTGGGATGGGAGAATGTGTATGTGAATAATAAATTTTTAGTATTAATGTACAAAAATATATTTTTAAAGTCAAAATACAATTCACTTTGGATTATAAGAGAATTGCTTGAATATCTGCAAAAAGGAATACAAATACAAGAGTTATAATTTTTCAGGCTCTGCAAGGAAAACGCGTATTTTGTTATTTCTACCATAAATCTGTAGCTCTTGAAGGCATCCTTCACATTCATACCTTCACATAACTAAACACAGTGTCTTACACGTAGCAGACAGAATATTTGGTAAATAGAACTAAATATAAATTATTTGATTCTAGGAGCAATAGTTAGGGAAAATTCAAAAGAATCTACTACTTTCCTCTTCTAATATCAGTGCAATGACAACAAATACAATGACTTCCAGGAGCAGGAAAGGAAAAAGTAGAAGGAAAAATATGAAGCCATGTAGAAAACCAAATCATAAGGAATGTCCTATGAGAAAATACTAAAAGTCAGAATACATCAGAATCAGATTAGAAGTAAAAAAAGCCCAAAATTGGATTTTGTAATAATAACAGCCATTAGCAGCTATTTTAATGATGAGAAAACAGTAAGCTTACTCCCCAGACCTCTCTGTGCCATGTAGGTGTCAGCCTCTGTGAATAAACTTTTTTTTTTAATTAAAAACAAAGTACTACTTTTATTTGGCTCATTTCTCCATTTATTAGAATAAACACATTTGGAGAGGCATAAAGCGCTTAAATTTTACATGACTACAAAGTTATCACACGTCCTAAACTTTTTAGCCACAGATATTTTACCTTCTCCATTTAAAGAAATGTGTATACTAAAGGAAAACCAGAAATTATTCATGATGCAATATGAAGACAATCTCTATTACAGAGGAAGTGTTCATTGGTTAAGAAGAAAAATAAGTCAGCCAAATGAATACAGGACTGTAAGGAAATCCAGAATTCAAAATTCAGTCGGGTTTGCAATTTTGTCATAGACATTGAAAAACAGGCATTATCACATCCATGTGTCACCAACTTGATTCCCATACTTTTTATAATGGAGCCATGAGCTATATGAGAGGTACAATGAATAATTAGAAACACTGCTGCCTGCAAAATACAAATTTTAAAATTCTCAGGAATGTTTCTTTCCCCCCCCCCTTTCTGTTTTTTCTTTTTTGGTTTATTTATTTATTAACATTATTAATTTTTTTTACATTCTAAGATGTTGTTGCAGAGCAGTTCAGGGGAGGGGGAGAGAGGAAGGGGGAAGAAAATAGAGCAGGAGAAGGAAGAAGGAGGGGGGTGTGGTTGAGGCCTGTGGCACTCCCCTCACTCCTGAAGGGGAGGCAAGGGGGCTTCCAGGAGTGGCTTTGTCATTGCTGGGCTGGATGCAGATGTCAAGAGTGTGTGGCTGAGGCTCTTGGCCCCCCAGTGCCCAGGCTCAGGAGCCCAAGGCACTTCCTGTGGCAGATTGGTGGTCATTGCTGGGCTGGTTGCAGATGTTGGGGGTCATGGCTGAGGCTCACAGCCCTCTCTACTTCCTGGCTTAGGAGTCCAGGGGGCTTCTGGTCCTTCTAGGTTTTATAGACATTATTTGGTGATGTGAGACCTTTACTAGTTAATATCAAACTTTGTCTCTGATCTGTGGGTATTTCGTTTTTCCTTTCAGTCTGTGTTGGATTATTTGCTGTTCCCACCACTCAAACTCTGCACTGGAACTAATTTGTTGTCCTTTGCTCACTTCTAAACTGGGGAAACTTCCTGTGGGGATCAGCACTTGGGCCCTGTGGTTGAGTAAATTGTTGCTTTGCTGCTGATTCTCTGGGGAAGGCTTTTTGTGCAGCTCAGATTTTAATGGTCGACCTTGTATGTACTTTCGGGTCTTGTGAGGTTCAGTACACCTGGGTTGTGTGGAAACTCTGATCTGGGCCTGAGTTTTTTCAGCAAACTGCACCCCCTGTAGTTCTATAGGCCTGACCAGTCTCCACTGAGTGGTCCTGTGCTGATTGGGGGGCAGATCAGCTGTCTTTGCTGTGCCCCAATGTTCCCCCGGTGGGCCCATCTCCCCCACTGCCCATTCTCCAAACACTTCCTATGGGACTGGCCATGTGCCAGTCACTTGTGATGAACTGCTGGCCTCTGAGTGGCTCCTTTTTTCAGTTGCTCTGGCTCCTTGCTCCTATGTGGGCCCATGGGAACCCGGTCAGTGGTCTTGCTGGCCTGAGTGCCACCAAGACCCTCTTCTCCCCTGCCTCCCCCAAGCAACTTCAGACAAATGGCACAACAGTGGCTTTTGCTGGTTCCTGCTCTGTGTGCTCAGCAGCTCCAGGCTGGAAGCAACTGGGGCTCAAAATGGTCAGAAGGGTTCTTTCTTTCTCTCATCCTGGCTTCTCCTGCCTTCATGCACTACATAGGTCTCTTTTCCTCTTCCCCTGAGCTCTAGTGGCCCCAGCTTGGCTGTCGTTGCTTTTTAATAGTTGTAAATTGGTTGATTTGTGTAAGAGAGTGACACTGGTGACCATCTATTCTGCCATCTTGACCGGAAGCCTCTCTCAGGAATGTTTCTAATTGTAGGTATCAATCATACTGATAGCCAATGAGAAAAATAGGAATGAACAAGAAACTGATCTTTCTAACATGTCTTGGTCCTTGAAGAAGTGGAGATTATTAAAGATATTTAGAACTTTCTTCCTGCCTTCAGATTCCACCGAGGCAACACCTAAGGACCAGAAAACCTAGTTTTAATCTGGGTTTACATTAAATCATTGTGCAACATTGAGCCTCACCTCTTTAGTTTTCATCTTTGCCAAAATGGCCATGTTAGATCAGATGATCCTTCAAATATTCTTTTCTTATTATACAACTTTCACTACATAAATTCAAAGATGTGGAAATTATAGTAATTATCCAAGTGATTTAATTAGTACAGTCTGCCTGTCTAGGTGACCTGGGTGGACATAAATCCTTTTTCCTAAATAGGATTTTTAAATGCCCATGCTAGCCATGTAATTTTTAAAATTATCCTTTTAACTAACTCTGGATAGACAGCATCAGACACAGAGCTGCTCAGCCATTCAAGATGTTAAGTTTCTGCCCTGCCTGCAATGATTAGGGAGGTTCTTCTTTTATAAAGGTCTGGAATTATACTTCCTGTGGTATCTAAAGTTCTATCTTTATACCTCTCCGCCCAATTGCCTACTGTTGCCTTTGGAAACCATGTGGAAGTAAATATCTTCTACATTAATCATAATATACCCAACCCATGCATAATTCCCTCTGAAATAGAAGTTTTATTTGTAAATAATGCCCAAGGAAAAATCAAGCACCTTTCTTTTGGTGACTTCATTACGAATTTTATGTTCACTAGTAACTTTGTATAATAACAGAGAATCCACATCTACCAGAGTGAAGATAAGCAATTTAAAGAGTAAAGAATCCCATATAATTTCTATCTATAAAATGGAGCCAGTCATTCAAATAACTTTTCTTTTACCTATAATTTAGGGATAGTTGACTCCTGAAGCAATTAGAGCTTATCTGGGATAATTAAATGATATGTCCACATAAGTTTTTTATTCCCCAGTGTAAGAGAAAATCAAACTGGAGGTAGGAAGTTATTGGAGAAATAGCATCAGCACATGTGACAGCAATATATTCTTGTCCATGAAGTAGCAATAGGCCTAGAGAACATGTCTAAGAATAGTGGCTTAGAACAGCATTCTTCAATGTCTAAGAGATATGTAATGAAATATATACACAAAGTCGTCAATTTTCTAATAGTCATAAATAGAAAATAACAAATGAAAATAATGTTAATATATTTTATTTAAATGAATATATCCGAAATATTATCACTTCAACATATAATCAATACTTTTAAAATTATTAATGAGATATTTAAATTTTTGTGCTAAGTCTTTGAAATCCAGATTTTATTTTACACTTAGGGCATATTCCATTTGGACTAGACACCTGTAACGTACTCAATAGCCACATGTGACTAGCAGCAATTGAAATGGGCAGCAGAGGCCTAGACAACAGTGTCAAGACCTCACACACCCCAGTTGTGGTCCTCCCTTACTGAACTATTACACACACACACACACACACACACACACACACACACACACAGGGTCTTCCCACTTCTACCACCAAACCTATTATTCCACAGATTTCTGTATGTATAAGATAAATGTTTAGTTGATTTTGGAAAGATAATGAAGATTGTTATTATCATCATTATTATGATTACTATTTCTTCATGAAGTGAAAGGAATGCACTGTTTCCCAACACTAGGTGAACACAGAAATAGAAAAAAAATCTGCCTTCATTCACTGACCCTGACTTACTTCAGCTACAGAGAGATGGTTTTATGGCTTAATGGTATCATTTTGCTCTACAGCAGAAGGTAATTTTAGCCATCAGTGCAGATACACAAAAAAGAATTTTTATTTTTCTATAATTCATATCTCTATTTCTATAGTCTCATTATTCCTGAGTCATCTGTTTCAGTTGGGTACCTGCTATGTGCTAATTTTGTTATAAGCACTGGGAATGGTTAAAATTCCCTACTCTCTTGAAGCACATATTCTAGTGGAAGTGATACAGATATAAATATAAATATATGTAAATATATTTATATATATTTATATATAAAATATAAAATAAATATATGTAATATATGGCAACAGAAATTTTATAAGAACAATAGAAATTTTATTCTTTCTCTCTAGGATGACATCTAAATGCTTATGTATATCCAGACACTTTCTGAAAGTACCTAGAACAGTGCCCAAAATACAATAGGCACTCAGTAAATGTTTTTTGAATGAATAAATGACAATATAGGTAGGCAGTTCATCCTCTGTCATTGTCTGTCTGCATGACACCCACTGAAATATAAACATTATCTCATCTGATCTCAGCTGTTGTCACCTCCTCCAAATCGGCATCCACTGAGATATCAGCATCACAGTCAATTCCCCAGCCTTAAGGTCCCATCTGCCATCCACCACTAAGATCCCATCGCCTGCATTCACTTCAGGTCTGCTGCCTCTCCTGCCCTTGCATCTCCCCTGGAGCATATGCACATCCAGGTGTAATTCCATGATTATTAGGACTCATAGGATTTGGTGGGACTGGCTGAGTTACCTTCAGACAACTTTACCATCTTGCTTTCTTACCATAGTGATTCCAGGATTCTAAATGTAAATTGGACCATAAATTCATTACTACTTTTGGATCCAAAGATATAGTTGGGGTCATCTCTTCCACTTTTCTCAAGAGTTTGTCAGGAAGAGTGGAAGAATCAGAGCACAGATCTTCTTTTAGAACACTCCTCTTACATAAGTGCCCTGTTTCCCCATCATACCCAGAGAGGATTTTTATCTCATCTTCTGCAGGAAGAAAAGGTTGTTGATAAATGAATGATCAACTAAAATATTTTAGTCCAATTTCTTAAATGATACATGGACTTCCTACATAACCAATCTCAGTCGCTTAGGGAAACCTGATGCTTTAGAAAATGGTACTGTTATTCCTTCTGTTTTAATTCTTATTTGTAATGGTTAAATTTGTCAATACACTGAGGATAAATAAGGTGAAAAATGGCAAAACAGAAAGCTTTGTTAGCTCATGATTTTTCACAAGGTGGCTACACTTTCTGCTCCAAGTAACACTGGGTGAAAAAGAAGCACACTATCCAGTTGAACACAGTGACCACAGAAGAATACACCAAACATTCATATACCTCGTCTTCGTTCTTAATCTGTTTGCCCACACGTATTGCCCTATAGATATTTGCTATACTATACTCCTGAGTTTATGGTTTATGTACTTTTCCTATTAAAAGTATTAAATAAAGCAATTCAAATATGATAAACATCAGAAAGCCTTAGATACTAAGGAGAAGTTAAAATAATAAAACCTCTTGAAAGAAATGACAGAGCACATGACAGCTCCAGAGGAACAGGACTGAGGGAATCCACAGTGTGCAGCATCAAAGATAAGTATGGGAGAATAATTGAAGCAAGAGATAAATGCAACACAGTTATCATCAGCTCTAAGGGATCCAGAGACGTGCTCGCAGAGGATTAAGAATTCTGGCCATAATGCTGCCACAGAAAGGCACTACCTGGCAGCCAGCCTCACTTGCAGGCACAAGCAACAGCCATCTGTGCCAATATAATTTTTGCCTTAATAATAATGATGACCTTCCTTCTAGTTCTTCAAGATACTCCAAATGCCACATTTTACCACATTTATTTATGCCAAGCAAACTTAATATCTGTTTTCTAAATAAATTGCAATATTACCTATTTACTGTAATATGTATTATATTTATTTGGAATCTAAGCTGCTTACAAGTGTGATAGGATTTTTTGCTTTTATTAAGCCTATTTCTTAGAAGCCTATATAGAATTTGGATTCCACCCTAATGCTATTTTTTTCATTGCATAAAATTCTATATCATAGTAATTTTTAAGAACACACTTCATTATGGGAGAAACAATTCTGTATTTAAAATTCCAGTGTATTTAATGATTTCCCCTTTTTTCAGCACAATTTCCCTTTAGATCTGTCTTCTTGAATTATTAAGTAATCTGTGGGTCTAAGATGATACTACACAATAAACACAATAAAGCTGTGTTGTTAAAGTAATTATTAACTCATAAAACTTAATTTATATTAGTAGGATACATGGATTATAGGCCTCCAGAAGCCAGATTTAGAACGCCCAGAATGTATTCTTAGTAACGTTTGACCCTTTATTTTTATATCCACTCTAAAATGAGTTCCTACCTTCTTTATGATAAAGACCTATGATAGGTTTTTCTGAAGTCTTGAGGTTGTTGAGAGGATAAAGACAGTACTATCATGTAACACATGGGGTATGAGGAGGGAATGTAAAATAGAAAAGAATAGTGCAGATAAAAAAGCAATCACCGTGGAGTGAGTAGAATGAGAATTTGCAACAAGAAGAAATGGGGACATCATCAATTTCTAGCCAGAGTTTTTATCTGCTTGAAATGTCAGCAAATGGTGAAAAATGCGAAGTGACGGTGGCTCATATCCTTCAAGTACCACACAAGCGAGCGTCTAAATATCACACTGGAGTTTACAAAGTTTATTTAACACCCATTCTCTCCTTTAATCCTTTCTAAAGCAGGCAATATTAGCATCATCTAACATTCACTGATGAGGATACATACTGAAATTCACACAGGTTCAGACGTGTCAGTAAGGACTAACCCGGATCCATGGGCCCCTCTCTCATGCTCTCCACTCTGCTGCCAAGTAAATATCAGTTATCTACTGGAAATCCCCCTCTTATTATAACTAAGTTACTGGTAAGACTCCATAAAAGCTAACAGTATCTGGAGTCTAAGAACTTTAGTGGTGACTTCATTTGTTGCCAGGTTTTTTTTCCCCCCCTCTGAATTTCTAAAGTAATATAGATTACTTTTTCCCATCTCTGCTGGAAAACTCTCAGCTACTTCCTTCTTTTCAAGCATTCAAGAACCCTCTCAAAAGATGCATATTCAGAATTTTTTAAAAATCTCAAATTATAATATAAGAACACTATCAGTGAAAAATAAAAGATATATTCCTAAAATCTTAGCTGTCCTTCTTACCTAAAGACAGATATACAAATGTGAAATGTGCAGTTAATTCAGCTTTTCAGTTTTCAACAACATATTTGGTATTGGCAAGGCCTACACATAACAAAACTGTTGATTCAGCCAACTCTGTAGCAAAAACAAGAAGTCACAATTGGTCATGAGTTATGCACACCAAATCATAACTAATGAGAATTTTGCTAATCAACCAGTTGTCAAGGAGCCTTGAAAAGACAGCCTAATCAGCACACAGCAAAGTTCTTATATCATAGATGCACTTGCCTATTTCAAAGAATTCTATAGCAATTGTAGAAAAGAGAAGTCTATTTTTGAATGCTAGCATGTTTTGGAAAAAAAAATCCAAAATGATTAAGTCTTCTGGCATGTATTTTAGCTATTACAGCTGTTTGCAATATATATGTGCTACATCTATATTTGAAATCTCTGCTGTTGCCATTTACCATCTGCCCAAAGATGGGTGAAAATGCCTATGTTTTTGTTCATTGCTCATGAAGCTGCACATAGCAATTTGCCAAACCTGTATTCTTTTTTCTAGACTTTTTCAAGCATCTAATCAATATCTTAGAAATGTTAAAGTAAAAAATTTAAAGTCTCTTAAAGCCACAAGCATAACTTGCCTTTTAAATTAGAAGACATGTAGGACACTTCTAACAGTAATTTTCACTACCAAATTATTAACTAATAATACCCTGATTATGCAGAAAATGGACTTCCAGAAATCTCAAATCTCTGGAATATAGTGGTGAAAGGAATCTAGAAACATCAAGATAGTGTCACAAATTCCAGGGTCACAAAAGAGCCTTTTATGCATTGGTGTGCAATAGTGGAATCCTTATCTCCTCCAAAGCAATGACTTTTCTTATAAGATAAAATTCTCACACTCTTGCTTCTCTAATATCTAGACTTTAGAGGCTTTATGAGATTAAAGTAGAAAAGTATTGAGATTCTCCTAGAGGAAGACATAATGTTAGAAGGGAATACGGACAACCCATGGTATGTTAGCAAATGAAGAGACAAAAAAGCCGAGTACTATAGTATCATAATTATCATAATGTTACTATCATCATAATAATGAAGGACCACGACAATGTTCCCAAATCATTTCTAAATGTTGTTGTATTCATTGGCCCCTACTTAAAAATTTAAAAAGCAAATTATTTTAATTTAAAACTATTTCCATCAAAATTGTTAAAAATTTATAAACTTGGGGAATTTAAAGGTTACTCTTTAGTTACCAGTAAAATTTACTCACTGTGAAAAGGTGGCATGAAGAAAATATTGCAATTTTAAGTTGTTTCTAATAAAATATACAATATTAAATATTAATATTCATGTTAAAACCATGTTGATTACATTAGAGTTCAAAGTTTCAATCTCAAGGATTCTTTCTATAACAAAAACGCCCCCACCCATGATCTGAAACAAGTTCCACTCCTCAGAAGATGATTCTTATGTACTTTGCAGAATTGTTTCTGAATAAACGTAGCAATGGCATAATTACTCTACAACATCTCACACTGATTCTCTGTCTTCAGGATTAATTTTCTTTTCACATCAGATGAATCACTCTTATGATCTACCAGCAGATTGGTCAGTAATCCATCCTATTTATTCTGTAATAATTATTGCCCTATTAAAATATTCTTATACTCAGATTATTTATATCCATAAATAATGTCTAAGCCTGCATTTGAAAAGAAATTTCAAAACTTGTAGCTAAAGACTCAATATGCTTCAATTTAACTGTGTAAGCAGAAAGCACCTTTTTAAAAACTATTATCATCAGGTAGTCATAACTTCCACTTGGCCTACAGTCCGAGATAAAATTACAACCTCCAATAGAAGACAATTAACACTACAGGCATATTTTTATTTCTTACCAGTTTTGTGATGGCAGAAGAGCTTATTTGGCAATCAGTTAACTGAAAGACTATATCCAGCTTATAAAATATAATGTAAAAACATGTTTTCCTTTTCAAAATTCAGGGATTTGCCATTTTAAAGGTCAAGAAATGTTTGCCCTTTTAAAGTATGCATTTATTTATAACTATATTTTGTCTATGAACCTTGCCTCTGGAATTATTCAATATTTGACCAATAAATAAAAGATAGTTAAAATACTGCATTAAGTACAAAAAACGTTTGCATCAAGTGAGGATAAAAAAGAGTTTAGTTTCCTCATATATATTCTAAATGGATCTTGCTAGATAACAAATTTCAAAGATTTTGAGTCTATTCTTTACAATAATTCAACATTTATTATAGCCCTCTAAGTCACTTAGGGTATGATGTGGGGATGCTTAGCATAGGGCACTAAAAGTGCTTCGTAAATCTTTGCTGAACCAAATTGAAACAAACTGGTATATACATAAACGGATAAATGACATCACAGAATAATAACTGGTTAAGTAGAGGTCAAATAGATTGTTATGGGAAAATAGAAGATATAGCAACTAATGCTGAATGGGGATTTAGGAAGGTTTCACCAAAGAAATTGCATTTAAACACATTCATAAAACATTTATTTAGAGCCTAATAAGATTTTTTTTTTAAGTTTTTGCAAAATATGACTTCAGTCAACTTTGTGTGAATATTTCTTTTACTTTTCTTCCTTCACGTTTCTGATTATTATTATTAACTGCTTTGTAGTTGGTAGCATTACTTGGTATTGTTAGAATCATAATTATCATTTTAGCCAAGACTGTGCAATGAGAGAGTCTGAGAACCAAGATGAGGGTGAGAAAATCCTCTATGTCTGTGATGGCTGTTATAAAGCATGCACTTTTTATGTCTATAGAGCCTGCTCGCTTTTTATGCTTGATGCCAACTATAGATTAGAAGCAAATCTCATTCCATCACCCACTGCCCAGAACCCATCAAGACACTGCCATTGCTTGAATAAAAATCCAGACCCCTGAATAGAGCTTAAAGGGCCAGTGATGAAGTGGCAGTTGCCTCCCCCTGCAGCCTCTTGGCTTACCTCTTCCCAGCTCAGTAAACTCCAGAAATGAAAACTTTCTTTCCACGTTTTCTTTTCTCTCTGCCTGTCTAAATCTAGTATCCTAGAGTAGAGTTAAAGAGCCCTGGAGCCAGACTGCTTGATTGGAAACCTGATTCCGCCACTCCCTGGATGTGAAACCTCTAAGCATTTATATAAACATTCCAGGTTTCAAGTGCCCCTCCTGTAAAATGGGATCTCATATGATTGTTGTGAGACCTAAATAAGATAATACATGTAAAGTACTTAATACATTACCTGCTCACATAAGTTAAGCATTTTTACAGAGGTTAGTTGTCATGAATGTTTGGTTATTTTAGAAGGTGATCAAAAATATTCACTGAATGAATGAATCTAATTACTAGTTAGAAAGACGGACTAGCACAGTGAAAATGGCATGGTTTTGGAAGCTGACAAACCTAAATTTGAATCCTAGTTTGCTTCTCTCTCTCTCTCTCTGTTTCTCTCTCTCACACACACACACACACAAACGTACACATGATCTCACACACAAGAAACCTAAAGCACAGGCTTCTGAAGCCATTTAGAATAAGAGTTAGGTGTCCTTCCTCAACTCTTAAGCCCCAAACATGTCAAAGAAAGAGGGGCCTCTTGTAAACAAAAGTGCCATTTTCCTCTTTGTTAGAAAGCAGGGAGATGTGTGACAAATTTCAGAATGCCTCATAAAAATGTTTTAATTCAATAGCTTTCAGAGGATGAAGCAGTAAGCTAGACCATTTTACTTATATGGAGCAGTCCTGCCACCTCCCCTCCTGTGCGGCCCTCGGTGAATTGTCACCTTCCCCGTGTTTCCACTGCACAGCCACAACAGCACCTGTCACGTTTATACATGCACACTACCCTCCTCCTGTCTTCAGATCCATACTCCACCCCCTCCGATCTGGCTTCCAACTGAACATCTATCTCCACCAGCTCTGGTATCGATGGTATCATCAGTATCTCCAAACTGCTGAATCCAGAGGATTCACAGATGGTATCATAATCTTACAAGACTTCCCAGAAGGTCTTCTGGATCTTGACAACCTTCAACCTCTTGGCTTCTCTCTTTTGTCTTCTCACCACACTCTAGGGTACCCCCAAACCTCCCTGACCTCTCTTCTTTATCCATTTCTTGCCTAGCAGCATCCACATACTGTCCTCCTCAGAATTTGTCTCTCATTCTCCTGTCTCTATACTCTCTCCCTAGGTGAGCTCATAAGTCCCCACAGCATGAAAGACCATGTATATGCTCATGACTTCCAGGTATATATCTTCAAGCCAAACAGCAACTCTGCTGGCAACATCAGAGATATCTCAACTCACCATGTCCAGAAGTGAATTCCTAGTTATATTCCCCCAGATATGTGTTCCTCCTCTAGGGCTCCCCTTCTACATACATGATACCAGCATCCATTTAGTTGCTTATTCAGACATCTGGAAGTCATTCTTGGTTCTTCTGCATTCTCTACATTTCACTCCCTTATCCAATCACTTAATGGAACCTACAAATTCTACCTTAAAAATATTTCTCTAATCCAATCATTTTCTCTGTCTTCACTTCCACAGCGACCCCGTTTCAAGACAAAAATCAGGTCTCACTAGGATTACTGCAATAGCCTTCTGGTTGGTCTCTCTGCTCCTGCCTTTGAGTGCTTCCTAGCCATTCCCCACATTACAGTCAGGGTGATCTTCAGAAATATAAAGTAAATTATATTCCTGTCTGTTTCAACTTTTCAAAAGCTTCCTACAATACCTAAAAAAGTAACACTCAAAAGCCTTGCCTTTCCTTGAAGTTCTCAGTGTAAACAAATACCTCCGAGCTCTGTAAACTTGAAGCTGGTCATCTTCACCTTGCTGACTACATTAGTCTTGTCTAAGTTTCTCAAACAAGTCAGTCTCTTGCTGCAGTGTTTTTACATTTGCTGTTATCTCTGTCTAGAATAATCTTCTTCCTATTATTAGTATGGCTCACTTCTCATCCTTCAGGCCTTATTATAATAGTACAATTTGTTACTTTTTGAGCAAAACGTACTTGACATAGATGGCCACAGTACTATATTCTAATAACATTATCTTCTTACAATAGGATTTTCATATTCTTCCCATCAAGAGGTGAGGTGTATGCTCTCTCGCCTTGAATCTGTATGGGCTCGTTACTACAGTGTAATGCTATGCAACTTTTGAGGCTGGGTCATAAAAAACAGTACAGTTTCTGCCTAGTAGTCGTGGATCGCTCCCTCCTGGAACCCAGCTACCACGCTGTGAGGAAATCCAAGCAGCCTGAAGAAGCCCACCTGGAGAGGAACCAATGCCCAGGCTACAACAATGGCCAAGCTCTTAGCTGACCACCACACCAACTTGCCCACGTGTATTAGTGAGCCAACACATAGGAGGATTCTCCAGCCCATAGAGCTATTCTAGGTGATACCACTTGGAGCAGATAGAATCCTTGCCAAGCCCTGCCAAAATTGTAGCCTTACGAACAAAATAAATAATTGTAGTTATTTTAGGCTACTAAGCCATAGGATAGCTTGTATGTAGCAATAGATAATTTAAACACCATTTCAATGAGGTTCTTCCTAGTTGTGTTGTGCAGAATCACCCTTTTGCATTAATCTCCATCATTAAAATCTGCTCACTTCTTTTATAGTATTTGTCACAACTTGTAACTATTTCTTCCTCCCTTTTCCACTTATCTGTTTTATAAATTTCGTGACAAGAAGAAGCCTATCTATTTTTCACCACAATGTACATGTGTATGCACCAAGACCTGATAATTTTTACTTGCTATGAAACATTTGATAAACACATATATTGCAATGATCTGTCTACATGACAGTCTAACCTAGTATCTGAGGAGATCTTAAAGTCAGGAACCAGATTGTTTGAGCCTCCAGATTCATTGTATCTTGTAAGGTGAACACTGCAGGTCCTTAATAAGCATTTTACAAATTCATACATAGATAAATCGAGATAAATAAAATCTTATAATGTCATAAAATTTCATAGGAATTAATACTTTCATGACTCAGCTATAACATCTGTTGGTGAAAGGACTATATCTAGAGGACTGAATAAAGTAGCCAGTGATCTAGATTAGAAACTGATATTTTCTGTAAAGAACTATATAGTAAATATTTAGGGCTTTGTGGGCTATACAGTCTCTGTTACTACTTCTCAGTTGCCACCGCACCACAGACACAACCTTCGACAATACCTAAATGAATGAATAAGGTTATTTTTTAATAAAACTTTATTTACAAAAACAGGTGGCTGTCAGATTTGGCCTGCAGGCTTAGTTTGCCAACCCCTGATTTAGACAATTCATTTGGAATAAATATTTTATTTGATGTAAGAAAAGTGACTAATAGAATTGTATTTCTGCTTATGTTACTTGAACTGTTATACATTTTTCTTTAGTAAAATATGCTTGCTATATTCTGCTTATCAAAAGCAAATTTGCAAGGAAACATTTTCACACATCCTTATTTTATACTAAACCAGCAAATTCATTTTGCAGCTATCTTCTTTCAAATTGAACTTATAGAATCTAACACAGGCTTTGGTTTGGGACAGGACAGCGTTCAGTGATGGTCATTAAAATGTTTGCTCCTCATAAGATCATTCCGTGTTCATCTGAAATTTTCTTGCTAATGCCTCTCTACACTAAAGAAGTAATTATGACACACTTTTTTATTTTTGTTTCCATTTTTCTCCTCACAATATCTACATCATTTTTTTTAGTATTTTAACATTTATTTGTACATATTTGTGAGGTACAGTATGTTATTTCAATACATGCATATACTGCACGATTCACTCAGGGTGGGCAGCATAGTTTTTTACCCAGTAGTCGCTACTTTACCTATCCCCACCCCCCAGCCTCTGGTAACCATTATTCTACTCTCTACTTCTATGAGAACCACTTTTTTCTTTTTAGATTCCACAAATGAGTGATATCATGCTAAAACATTCACAATGTTCCTTGAAGATCATTACAATACTGAAAAAATTAGCAGCAGTATTTCATATTAAGCTTTCAAAAAAATCCTTTGTTTTAAATTTCATAAGACAGCTATTATCTTACTATCTAAAAATAAAATCCAATTATGGTTGCTAAGATTTAATAATGCATTGGATTTATTTAACTTGGATGAGTTAACATAAAGGAAATAAAATGACATATGTGTTTTTCTCTAGTAAGTTCTAAACAACTTTTTAATTTTTAAGGTACAGACATTTAGAAATAAATATTCTTAGAATATTAATTCTTACTAAGAAATGCTTTTTGTTCTTTTGTTTTGAACACTCTTCATATTTTGGCTTATGTGAAATTAATACATGTAAAAAAAAGGAAAATCAGTCTAAGTAATAACACCATTTGTCCCTCTTTATTTTAGAGACTTTTATTTTGTTGCTGAGGTCCCCGACTGTATTTATGTGATCCTTACAAAGGAAAGGATAAGGATTATTTTGATTCAGCAATTAATTCCATATTGTAATGGCTGTGCATGTAAAGCCTATGTCTATAAGACCCCCCTCAAACATACATACACCTGAATATAACACAAATGGATACATCAAGGGGAAAATCAATCATTCAAGTTATTTGACATTTCACAGGAAGAAAAGTTGCAACTGTATTCTTTGACTGAATATTTTATTGTTTGATACAAGAATAGTGTTTGGTAGACACTGTGAAATTGAAATAGTGACCTGAGGCAATGTGAAGAAAATTATTTTACTTCTGCACACTCTAAAAATGTAGGTTTATCAATGGTTCCTATGTGTCATATTTTTAAAGTGTAAATTATTTAAATACTTCCAAACAAATGGCATTTGCATTGTTTTCACCTGAGCTATCTGTGTTAATCACTTAATGTTTACTGAATTTAACAAATATTGCTCAGTTCTCCCTTTCCCTCTATACATGGTAACAACTACATAAAGCTACTAATCATGGCTGTTTAGGAGCAGAGTGTGTGTGTGTGTGTGTGTGTGTGTGTGTGTGTGTGTGTGTGTGTGTGTGTGTGTGTGTGTGTGTGTGTGTGTGTGTGTGTGTGTGTGTGTGTGTTAGTTTAAGAGCATCGTGTGACCCAGTTCTTGTGCACATGAAACAAGGGTTAGTGAAAATGGTGACACCTCCTGGAGATTAGCTTGGCTTTCAGAGAAAGAAGCTGAAAATTTACTTACTAACAGGGTGAGGAGGAAATCAAGAATGGAATGAGGCATCGGTGACCATATAATTTATCATCCAAACTGAGACACCTCTGAAAGTGAAAGAGGATTGTTAGCAATTATGTCCAGACAACAGAAATAAAATGAGACTGTCCCACACAAAATAAGATATAAGGTCACCCTAGGACAGTTTCACCCCAAAGAGATAGAAAGTCAAGATCGGGATAAGAATAAGTTATAGGAGGAATGGCTATTTCTCAAATGCCATCAAGTAACACAGATCTAAATGGTTGTCTCTGGTGATAAATGTGACAGGAGGTGCCATTCTATGGTGAGATTGCCGGATAAAATATGGCACTCCAGTTTAATTGAATTTTATATAAAAAATAATTCCTTAGTATAAGTATGTCTCAAGCAATAATTGAGACATAATTTGTACTTTAAAAAATGTATATAAAATTCAAAGTTAATTGAGAGTCTAGTGTTTTTATATGTTAAACTTGACCACACTACTGGGAGCCCAAAGTCTCTGTTCCTAGATAAATTTCTGTGCATGCAGAGATCATTAAGCAGGGCCTGTGTAATTCTAAAGTCAAGATTCCTTACAATAACTACATTTCCTTTTTCTAAAACTGATTTAATTAGTTGGCAAAATAAGAGGGCGTCTGAATTTCCTAGCACATTGCTCAGAGTCTAGAAACTCCTGGTCAAAATATAGGTGCACAGTAATTGCATTGGGAACTAAGTGACACTGTCTCTGCTAATACAGGATTATAGAGAAAAAGAACAATCCATAAGTACAGAAATGGGAAAAAATCACAAGAGAAGAAGGCTGAGGCCAGAACCAGTACAAAATAGGGTTATTTTCTGATGGACCAAATGGATCAGGATTGAGTCCCAAGTTCATTTAAGTAGTAAGAATCCAAAAAACAAGTACTAAAATGGGAATAGAGGCAAAGCTCAAGGCCAGGGCAGGATTCTGTAAAACAGAGTCAAGAAGTTTCACCAGCTGGGAAAAAATAGAGGAAAGTTAGGAGTAATCAGGGAGGTAACAGGCAAGTCAGGATGATGTCCCTTATTAGGACTGGAACACCTGTAATATATGTTTATCAATCACTGAGTGCAAGAAGCATTTGTCTTTTTGAATGGCTCTCCGTGATCTTCCATTCAATATATTATGGTTAGAATTTTTGCAAAAAGAGTGGCCAACCTTAATAGTAATAATAGTGACAATAACAGTAGTAGTAATAACTAACTGGTATTGAGCTTTTACTATGTATCAGAAGTAAACTAGGTTCTTTTCTTGGGTTAATTTATTTAATTATCACAACCCTATCACACAGGTAATATTGCTATTCTCATTTAACTTACTGTAAGTTCCCTTAAGTCTTTCTAGGTAGGTTCTTATGCCAAGACAAAGATGAATAGCGCAAAAGATAAATAAGAATGATAAAAATCACTGTGCACTCCTCACATCTCTGCATATACTACCTGGAGTGCCACTAGCTCAGTTGGAATTTCCTCTTGCTATGTTGCTTCCTGGCTCTGCAGCCTTGGGCAAGTTTTTTCATTCCTCAAAGTCTTAATTTCATTCTATATAAAAATGATATAATTGCAATGTCTCTCTTACAGTTTTGCAAAAATGAAATGAAATAATATGTGTAAAGGGCTTAGCATAATACCTAGCACACAACCAGTACACAATAAATTGTTAATGTTATTATATAGTGTGGTGCTCCCCTAATGTCAGAACCCATTGACATAGCCAATAGTAAAGCTACACGACTACACCAGTTGTCGTGGTCTTTTACCGGCCCATAATCCTGCCGACTGGGCCAATTGTGGCACTCTGGCAAGGCTAATGTCAGAATCCTGTCCATGACACCAATTGCAAAGCTACTAATCCTGTTCGTGACGCCAATTGTAAACCTACTCGACCACCCCAGTTGTCGGGCTCTTTTACCTGCCAGTAATCCTGCACCAATTGGGCCAATTGTCAAGCTAGGGCTGGGTCTGGAGCTCACAGACCCCTTGAACCCATTTCAGACTGGGTTACAAACCCTTCATATGCCAGGCTGGGTCATCAGACCCTTTACACACAGGTCTCTGAGCTAGGTAACTGGCAAACAGGTCTTTGGAAGCCACAGGTTGGAAAGCCATTGCCACGTGCAGTGGATGCCTGAGGCAGAAAAATGCCAGCCAAATCACAGTGCTGTGCAGGTGCACTAACTCAGCCCATACACAACCTATTCACAGCAAATGCTTGGCAAGATTATGAACATCTGCGGGGCCCTGACCATTTTCCTATATTTTCCCAACATATAGCAGTCTTATCATTGAAAGAGATGGAAAGGAAACAAAATTAATTTCTTGTTACTATAGTTTTGAATTGATTTATTTTCGCAATAGTTTTATATTTTAGTATTATATGAGATCTAATTTATGCACCTCCAAATATTTCTTCAGCCCTACCTGCAATCTATAACCTCTGATACTTGCTCAATGGAAAGCCCTAACTACCACCACATTAGGAGACATAGATATGGGTAATCTGATCTAGCCTGCATCACGCCCCCATTGACAGGAAGCAGAGCAGCTACACTGCCAGGTCCAGTTTGAATGGATCAAGGAGGATTTACTTACTCTTGTCACTTCTGGATTCAATTGAAGTGCCATAGTACAGAACATTAAATTTCTTTGGCTTCTCAAAGGGCATGGGAAATATAATTTAGAAATGCAAGAGAATTGATACACCACAAGGTAAACTCGGACCACTGAGAGATAAAAGATGAAAAAGAGCCAGTGGATGAAGTTTTCAGCCTTCCTACCCTTCTGAAAATTACACTAGTACCATACTATCACTCCAGAGACATTGTGTGTGAGCAAGCAACTGACTGTGTACTGTTTTCTTGTAAAACGTGATCAGCTCAGTAACACCCTAGCTGGTATTTGATTTTTGATTTTTTTATTTTTCTTTTTCCTTGCTTTGCTGCTTTTCCCCCTCATTCTTATTTCCCTGGAAAAAAAAAATCTAAAATCTAAGAAACAAAGTTTATGCCATGGACTTAGTCCATTTCTGTTGCTTATAAAAGAAATACCTGAAACTGGGTTGTCTGTAAAGAAACAATATTTACTGCTTACAGTTTCAGAAGCTGGGATGTCCAAAGTCCAGGCAACACATCTGATGATAACCTTGTTGGTGGACAGTGACTCTTCCCAGCAAAGCAGAGTGTCACGTGGTGGATGGCTTAAGCAAGAGAGACCAACCTCCTCAGTCACTCTCCTTTTAAAGCCATCAGAACCACACTCATTACTTCATGAATGAATCAATCCATTCACCAGGGCACAGTCCTCACAATCCAATCACCTCTTAAAGGCCCCACCTTTCAATTACCGTAGTAGGATTTCCCACTCTTAACTCTGTCACAGTGCGGATTAAGTTTCAATGAGTTTGGGGGGACATTCAATGCAGCCTTTGGGAGGTAATTATGCTATAAGGGTGGAGTCTTTACAAATAGGATTAGAGACTTATAAATGGGACCCCAGAGGCTAGGTCACACTCTTTCCGCCATGGGAGAATACAAGAGGATGGCAGTCTGCAAGCTGGAAGAGAGCACTCAGCAGATCCCGACCATGCTGGCACCCTGACCTTGAACTTCTAGCCTCTAGACTAGTGAGAAATAACTTTGCTGTTTGTAAGCCACCCAGTTTATGGTAATTTGTTACAGCAGCCAGAACTGACTGACTATTACTATGAAGCTTTGCCTCTGGCTATTTTATAGAGAATGTAGACTAAAAAAAAAAAATCGAAAAAATCGTACCAGGAGCAGTCCTAGAAATCTTAGTATCGAAAGAGTATCCTCAAGAATGGATTTTAGAACTGAATAACCACCCTGTCATAAGATAGTCTTAGAGACCCTATTTCTAGTAATAAGTGAATAATTCCACTAGAATGAGCAGCATCACAATTAATAAAGCTGCACTTGATTGATATGAGAGCAACAATAATTAAAAGAATTGTGTCATAGGGAATCTGCTCCTTACTGTATTGGAGGTCTGGCTAAAAGAAAATGACAGCTAGTTGCCAGTGAAAGGGATACAATAAAAGCTAATAGGTGTCTATGAAACTTCAGAATAATCCTCATCTTCTGTAGCTTCAGGACACACTTGGGAGCTAATTATGAGAGTGGCAGAGCTGTGAAGGAGATAAAATGTATATTCTCAAAGGTCTCCTGTGTCAAATTATGAGCTCTGAAGCAAAATAATGGGACCTTATTACCTGAAGGATTTTGAGAATCTTGAACCCCAAATCTCCAAACTCTCCTGGCCTACAGAAGCAGCCCCTTTCCACTTACGAAAAGAGAAGGGCCTCTCTTGCCTGGACCCTTGGAGTGGATCCTAATAGTCTTTTGAGATGGCTTCCCCATGTCTGGACTTGAAGGTATTCTACTGTAAAAATAATTTTTTAAAAAATAATTTTAAAAGGAAAATATCCTACTGACACAAGGTGAGGATTCTAGAACTTCTTTAATGTAGTTGTGGAGAAAGGGTCAGAAGGCACAGGGAGGAGGACTGTCAGAATGGATATAAGTGTAAGATCTGAAATCTACCCCATAAGACACTTCCTTTACTAAGGCAGTAAGGAATTCACAGGGGAGAGAAGCATTGGCGTCTTTGATTGTAGCTGTCCTCTGCAGGCAGATGTTAAGCAGGGAACACTGACATGGAAATAGGCCCCTTAAAATTAGTGAGAATGATAAGATTCCTAAAAGACAGTGGGGCAGCACTTAACCATTTGAAGCAATGTGGACTAATTACCAAACCGTAGTTAAGGCTAGAGTGACAGCATTATCTTGATCTGAGTCATCTGTGGTAGCAGCTAATACATCATGGTGCTCCAGGGGAAAGATAGACTGACAGCTTATTACAGTATTGCTCAATCTATATGGGAATAATATCAAAAGCTGGTGATCACAAGGCTCATATCAACCATCACAACTGAAAATTGCAGTCTCTCAACCAGTTGGAAGTATATTCCTCTGATCCTTCCATTTGATATGATAACAATGCACTGAAGAAGGCAGAATTTCGAAATGCTACAAGGTCTGAGGTGACACTAATACCGGGAGATCCAATATGCCAACATTGTCTTTAAACTAGAGTAGGAGCTTATGAAGACCAGGGGGATAATGGGGTTTTGCACGATATGACTTATGTAGAGCAAGCACAATGGACACATAAACACACTGTGAAGTTATTTCCCAGTCAGTGAATACATACTTGAGACAAGTATACTTAAAAGCAAGCAGAAGCCACACATTGGTTTTTGTATTTCTGTTTGTAGAGCAGCAGCATTGTAGTAGGAAGAAATCTAATAGAAACCCCTGAAAACAACCTCCAATTAACAATGTGGCAAATTGGAAACAATAACTCATACAGAAAGTCGTTAAAGAAGTTAGTGTCATCACCAAAGTCTTGAGGAAACAGAGCGATGGCCCCCATCATAGAACCGGCTCCTACAAAGAAAAAGATGGATCATGGTAGATAATGGCGGACTATGCATTATATGTTTAACTAGTTAGTAGCCACAATCATAACTTCTGTGCCAGATATGCATCTTTAATGGAGCATATCAATAAGATATCTGACATTTAATACAGTGATATAAATGTCTTGTTCCTGATGCACAGCACCAGGGAAGATTGGAATAAATGTACCTTTACATGGCAACAATAGTAGGACACTTTCATAGAAATGGCTCAGGGCTATGTTACCTCTTCTATTCTTGTCATAATATAGTCTGGAGGAACTTTGTCTTTTAATTCTACAAATTATGCTCACTATATTGACACAATATGCCCATAGCATTGTGCCCATGCCATATGCATGCCTTATATATGACATATAAAGGCAGAAAATCAACCCCTCAAACCTTCAGGAGTCTACCAACCAGTTAAATTTTTAGACTTTCAGTGGTCTGTAGCATGTTAGTATATTACATCTTATGTAAAAAATAAGTTAATACATGTCAAACTTCCCATCACTTAGAAAAAGGCATAGTGCTGTGTAAGCATCTTTGGGTTTTGGAGGCAGTATTACTTTGGACGTTGGAGGGATTGTTGCCCCCACTATTTAGATAGTGAATTTGAATGCTAAAAAAAAGGTGGGGTCCACAGTAATTAAGGTCTCTGCAGCCTGAGCAGGCTGCCTTGATTGAGGACATACATGCTAGTGAGCCCAGTGGTACTAGAGGTATTCTTGGTATATGAGGATGCTATGTAGAGTCTGTGGAGTAAATAAAAATCCTCCCTGTGAACAGCTGCAAGTCAGACATTCATTTCAAGCGGAGAAAGAAAAATAGCCAGAGTTATTAATATGAGTACACTGAATCCTGCGTAGTGACGAATGGCTTTGATTATTAAGTATGGGATTGAAAAATAAGGCTGAAAATCATGGGAAAAGAATTTTAGGGATGATGTGTATAACGGAAATGAGCACAAAACATGCAGATCTTTGTATCTAATATTAATTCTGTCTAGAAAACATCCACCATAAAGGAAGCTCTCCTTAACAAAGTGAACGTGATAGCCTCTCCCATGGTAACTCTTCAGCCACTGTAGTGCTTGAGTAATAACCAATGGGCAGAGGGATCGTGATGCAAGAAATGCAAGCTTTATTTATTTATTTATTTATTTATTTATTTATTTATTTATTTATTTATTTATTTATTTATTTTTGCTTTATTTTCACAAAATCGTGTCTGGAAGTTGCCACTGCCCAACCTTTCAACAGGAGAGAATAGCCTGAGCCCTTGATACGTCACCATTTGGGGAAGAGAATAGTGAATCACCTCTCAGCTGGTAGATTTCATTGAACCTCTCCTACTTGGGAGCAGACACTGAGTTGACTTTATTGGAATCATATAAATTTTGGTTATGGGTTTGCCTTCCCTGCCCAGAGAGACAGGTGTGTCGAATCTTAAGGCAGAGGAAATCAAGCCAGATACTCTACTTTACTTTTAATCCATAAAAAGACCTTTATAATTCAAAGCAATTAACTAGACAAGAACCTGAACCATCCACAGCACTCAGGCTGTCATAGTTTGCCTCATGCACAAAGGAACTTCTGCTCATTAGAAAACAAAGATGAGGAAAGGACAAAAAGCAACTAGTAACTAACATTAAATAAGGTGCTACAAGGACAAACCTGAGAATGAGACGAGTATTCTAGCCTCCACCTTAAATTAACAGCCTTAAGAGGAGTTAATCCTGATCCTGGGTCTCTGAGTGTAGAGAGGAGGGTGCAGAGTGCATGAATAGATATTGGGTGTGAAACAAGTTATCTTCCTATATTTTTCAGGAGGCATCTGTTTCATAAAGTGAAATCTGAGTGTTCAAGAAACAAAGGTCAGGATCAGGCTATATATTAGTTAGAATCCCAACAGGAAAGATATGGTACACTCAAAGTAGGATATTCAAAAGAAATTTAATAAAAGATTTGTTTACAAAAGTGTTGTCATGGTTTCAGAAAACCAGAAGGGAGAGTGCAGTTCCATTATCTTGTTACCATCATTAGTTCCCAGGAGGAAGGGGATAGAAGGATTACCAGAAATCAGAATGAGAAATTGTGCAGAGCGGACAACACTAAGAACTATCACCTTTAAGTCATGTCACCAGGACCCATGCCGGAAGGGAGCTATGATAGCAAATGCATGGCCCCACTCTCCTCCTTCTTTCTTATTTTCTGCAGGACTGCTCATTGACCTAGTTTACTCAAGATCAAAGGGCAAAGGAGCCCATCATGAACTCCACGCAAGTCAGTCTTCCAGGACTGAAAAGCAGGGGAGAGAGGCAGAAAGTAGATTTTCAAGGGCAAAATGAAGATATCCATCACAGGCTGAATTTCACAGTGCTTCCCATTTCTTTTTTCTGGTTTATATCTCCCAACATAGAACTTCTTCTTAAATACAGATGAAAAATTTCATGGGCTTACATTTTGTGGAATAAAAATATTAAAAGGGAGTACAGTCATCCCTCAATATCCATGGGGTATTGGTTCCTGGACCTCTCTGGACCTCCCGTGGATACCAAAATTTGTGGATGCTCAAGTCCCTGATATAAAATGGCATATTATTTCCGTATAAATTATGCACTGTCTTCTGTATACTTTAAATGAAATCTACATTACCTATAAAACCTAATACAATGTAAACCCATATAAATAGTTGTTATACTATATTGTGTACGGAATAATAACAAGAAAACAAAAAAGCCTGTATGTGTTTAGCACAGACACAATTATTTTTCCAAATATTTTTTATCTATTTGGTTGAATACACTGATGCGGAACTTCTGTATATAAAGGGCTGACTATACTTTTAAATATATATTGCTAGGTAAAAGAAGCTACATACTGTGTGATTTTACTCTGAAAAGGCTACATACTGTGTGATTGCATTTATATGACAATCTGGAAAAAGAAAAACTAGAAATGGTAAACAGAACTGGATTTGCGGGGGGAGGGATGAATAAGTGAAACATATGAGATTTCTGTGGGCAGTAAAACTATTCTGTATGATGTTGTAATGGTGGATATGTGACACTGTGCATTTGTCAAAACTCATAGAAATTTACAGCACAAAGTGTGAACCTTAATGTATGCAATTTAAGCCAAGATCACTTTGGAGTTTGTGCTAGTCCAAGATGGACTATGACAAAAGAATCTAATCCTATTACAAGTGTATAAAATAACCTCAGTGAAAAAGATGGAGAAAAGAGATGCTGATGTATGTAACTTTGAAGACTGTCAGACTAAAGGCAAAAGGAATTGTTCCTGAGCACTGTGGTCTGTTGATAAAGTAGTTTTCCAGGGGAGTTTGGGTTAACAGTTTTGAAACCACTTTCCAGTGCGAGTCATGTTTCTCACTGTTGGAGAAGAAGATTACAACAAGCAATAGGAGGTTTGAATGATCCATGTAAAGGATTAGAGTTGGAGACATTATGTACTCATGGTTAGCCTAATGTAGATACAGATGGATACATAAATATTTGTTGATATTTGTATAATCAGAGGTTGGTAGACACACATATATTTCCTTGCTCTGCCAGGTGAGAAGGCTTAGAAGAAATGATACTCCAAAAGCAATAAGCACACATCAGACAAACATCTTGGTTTCTAAAACCATTTTCTAATAAAAGGAATCAAGGCTCCTTAAAGAAATGGCTAATTCCAGGGCTGAGGCAGGAAGTATATAAGATTAATCTGAAACTTCTGGTAGTAACAGAAATTAAGGAAGTGTTCAACAAAAAGCCACAGTGATGGAGATATGTCAAAACAACACAGAGGCAACTGAACAAGTTCTCAATGGCCAAAGCTGGAACAATTTTAGCAACTTTATAAATAAAGTTATATTGGGTTATAACTTAAAGTGTAATACAAATACTCATGAGTATATGATGGAGGCTTCAAAAAGGTCATGGAAAATGTACACTATAAAAAACTCCACATGTATTCAAAAATTTTCACACTGAATAAACTCATACTAATTTGTTATAATATGTCTGAACAGGACCTAGTTTGAGGCACCAGGACAGATAAGATGTTAGTTTGAAAACAGCCCTCATCAGAGCAACATGAATTCTGTTAAAACTGAAGCAAGATTAAATAGAAAAAAATTATGGTCAAGTATGGGTGGAAGAATGGTGAGATCACTGATACTTGACAAAATGTTTATGAGGACCATGCCCCAAAGAAACCAGCAGTTTACAAATGCATAAATTGTTTTAAGAAAGAACAAAACAATGTTGAAGATGAAGCCAGCAGTGGCAGACCATCCACTTCAATCTGCAAGAAAAAAAATTCATCTTGTCTGTGCTCTTATTGAAGAGGACTGATGATTAAGAGCAGAAACAATAGCCAACACCATTAACAGTGGTTCATCTCAGACAATTCTGAATGAAAAATTGAAGTTGAGCAAACTTTCTTCTCAACGGATATTAAAACTGCTACTCTGAGATTACCTGCAGAAAAGAGCAGAGATTTCAATGGATATTTTTAACAAGTGGGATCAAGATGCTGAAGCATTTCTTGGAAGAATTGCAACAGGAGATGAAACATGGCTTTACCAGTACAATCCTGAAGACAAAGCACAATCAAAGCCATGGCTACCAAGAGTTGGAAGTGGTCCAATCAAAGCAAAAGTGGACCAGTCAAGAGCAGAGGTCATGGTAAGTTTTTCTTGGATGCTCAAGGTATTTTGCTTGTTGACTTTCTGGAGGACCAAAGAACAACATGTGGTTATTACAAGAATGTTTGGAGAAAGTTAGCCAATGCTTTAGCAGAAGAACGCCTGGGAAAGCTTCATCAGTGACAGTGTACCCATCACAGCAAGGCTCCTGCTCATTCCTCTCATCAAACAAGGGCGATTTTGTGACAGTTTCAATGGAAGGTCTTTATGTATCCACCTTAGAGTCCTGGTTTGGCTTCTTCTGACTTCTTTTTGCTTCCTAATCTTAAAAAAATCATTAAAGAGCACCCCTTTTTTCAGTTAATAATGTGAAAAAGACTGCTTTGACATGGTTAAATTCCCAGGACCCCCAGTTCTTGAGGGATGAACTAAATGGCTGGTATCATTGTGTACAAAAGTGTCTCGAACTTTCATCACTGATATTTGTAAGTGACTGAATAATAAATAAATAAATAGGGAGAAATAGATGAATTTCCTATTCAGAAGAATCAGAAAAATCAAAAATAATTTATGTACTTAAAGTCACTCTACTGTGCTATTGAAAACTGGATATGATTCATACTGCCAGCTGTACTTTTGTATCTGTTAACCAAGTTTTCACCGTTTCTCCTCCCCCTACTCTTTCCAGCCTCTGGTAACCACCATTCTGCTCTCTACTTCTACGTGACCAACTTTCTTAGCTTCCACGTATGAATAATTAACAGTCATTTACTATATAATTTCAGTTAGCAAGAAGAGAGAATTTTGAACATTCCCAACACAAAGGAATAATACATGTTTGAGGTAATGGGAAAAAAAATCAGTGGTTGTTGGGGTTTCAGGGGAGGAGGAAATGAGGAGGGAAGAATGAACAGGTGGAGCACAGAAGATTTTTAAGGTAGTGAAACTGCTCTGTATGATACTGTAATGGTGAATACGTGACATTTTGCAGTTGGCAAAACTCATAGAACTGTACAACCCAAAGAGAAAGCTCTCATGAAAAACTGTTAATAATAATATATCAACATTGATTTGTAATTGTAACAAATGTACCACACTAATATAATGTGTTAATAATTGAAGAAATTGTGTATGGGGGTACAGGGAGAGTATGGAAAATATCTGTACTTTCTGTTCAATTTCTCTGTAAACCTAAAAATGCTATAAAAACAAAATCTTTTACTTAGGAAAAAAAATACTACTCAAGTGACTCAAAAAGTGAAAAGCATCTAAAAAAAGAGATAGTTGAAAACACTTGAAAAAAGCCAAAAACAAACAAACAATAATTTATGTAGATATTCCACCCTCAAAGAGGTGGAACATACTCTCCATAGTGACACTCTTCCAAAATGTACAAAGTACAGCATGGATAGTGGGAGAAGGAGACTAAATAACTTTACAGTGAAAAAACCTGACAAGCACTACCTCAGCCAGGTGTTCAAGGTCAGTTCAACAGTGATAAGTCATGCTGAGGGCAGGTACTCCTAATTCAATGTGATAAAAATAGCTCTTCACCTCTGTAGTCTTCCTCCCAAAAATGCATATCCCCAATTTAATTATGAGAAAACATCAGACAAATACCAGTTGAGGAACATTCTAAAAAATAACTGGATCATACTCTTCAGAACTGTAAAGCCATTAAAAAAATAAAAAAGGAAAATCTCAAAAACTGTCATAACCAAGAGGAACCTAAAGAGACATAATTATTAAATGTGGTGTCCTGGAACTGAAAACGAACATTAGGTAAAAACTGAGAAACTATGAATCAAATATGAACTTTAACTAATATTAATGTATCAGTATAGGTTCATTAATTGTGACAAATGTGCCATACTAATCTAAGAAGTTAATAATAAGAAAAATTGGGTGTGGGGTATATAGGAACTCCTCATAAAATCTTCACAACTTTTTTATAAATTTAAAACTAGTCTAAAATCAAAGATTTATTTAAAATAAAAGGCATGGTTCATGAATCTTAGTCATAAAATATCTTCTTTGTTCAAACTTCACAATCTGTCATCATATATGTCACTGTTAAAACAAATGATGAACTCTTTATATACTTTTGAAATGTATTTGTTATGCCACACCCAACCCATATACTGGGTTACAGCCATGCTGAAAGGATTCTTCTAGAGCATCATTACCATCTTGTGAAGTTTTGGGGACCTGAACCCCATGTCATTAACTTGGGGGTCATAAATTGCTTGGCTTTGGTCATGAATTATTGAAAACAAAAGGAAGATACAAAGACTACATTGGAGACTTACAAGTAGTTGTTCTCTCTCGACAGTAACTCCTAGAAATTTTTGCTATCTCCAAAAGGCTAATGGGTCGCTTCAAATCAAGGCCCTAATGGAATACCAGATTCCTCTTCCTCTGTTCTATTTAGTCTGACATGGTTGACTTATCACTGAGGCTTTGACTTTTTATGAGTCTATCACAATCATCAGAATTACATCTGTCACACCAATATAGCTCTGTAATGGCACTATGCTTAGTGCCTTGTAATAAGTCTTCATGCATTCATGAGATAAATATTTCTTCAGACCCTATTAGTACTAGTCTCTGTGCAGGGTTGTGGAGACAAGAAAGACAGCATCACTGTTATCACAGAGCTCACATCTAGTTGGGAAGACATACATCTGTAACTGGCTTACTAAGTCTAAATGCAATAGATGTCAAAACTGTTTTCAAGGAATGCCTTCATTCAAACCTGTTCTATCTATGCTCTCTCCCTACAGTTCCCCCAAGAATTCTCAGGTAGATATATCATTTTCTAATACCTTTCAGTGGCCAGAAAGTCCTAATTAAAATTCATATCTGTGTAACAAAGAATTTAACCTCACTCAAAGAGAGGTCTGGCCATTGCTTCATCTGGATGGTGACCTCAAGGAAGTGTGTCTTTGGTTAACTGGGGGGCTTTGATCACCAGACAGTCTAACAATGTGATTTATGATTGGGGCTTTGAGCTACACACTATTCATTCTACCTCCAGAGGGGCTGGAGACTCTGGTCAATCAACTATGGAGCCCCCAATTAAAACTCTGAACAACAAAACTCAGGTGAGTTTGCCTGCTGGCAATACTTTGTGTGTAAGTAATGTTATCCATGACTCCATGGGGAGGGAAAAAGGGAAGCTTTGCTTTTGATACTTTTCTTCTTTATGCAGTTGTTCTCCTGGCTGATTCTCATCTGTATTCTTTAGCTGGAATAAACTGTGACTGTGACTGTAACAGCTTTCAGTGAATGTTTTGAGTCTTTGCAACAAATCCTTGAACTTGAGAGTGGTTTTGAGAAACGACTGAATTTGAAGTTGGTGTCAGAAGTGAGAGTGCTCTGTGTTGACTGTGTTTCCTAACTTCACAGTTATCTAACCTTACAATGTCCAAAGCAAAACAGTTTTCCCCCATTCTACAACTGTGACAAGACTCACCTTAACTTAGAGACCTATTATAGGGATGGAGGATACTTTCTTCTTCCTTCTTTCATGAAGTTTCTGGATCTGTCAGTTGTGAAAGTAATAAGAGAAAAAAAGTGTTTTATGTGACACTGCTGTAATCTCCCCTTCTGTGGCAATCATCCAGTGTGGTGGGCATTTTGAATTGCACAAGTGTAGACCTTGAGTGACTTCAGGAAGGGTTGTGCCCTGATAGTACATCACATCATCTCTTACTGCTTGGATCCCCTTATCCCATCAGTATACTTTCTTGAAAAGGGAGCTCTTAAGCATGGCTCTTCTTCACAGCATCTACATGGTCATAGAAACCTCATGCATCCTTGTTAACTACATGGCAGGACTCCACACTGCCACACTTACACCCTATTTCCTCCCCTTGCCAGAGCAGGTTGTTCCAGCCAACATCCTGCCTTCAAAATGCTTCAGGAAATAGTAGTTATTAGCCTTTTGTTCATCAATGGCCTAAATTTCCAGAAACCACGTGACATCCTCTCCCAAGAACTCCCTCACTGTGCTCCACTCTGTTGCTTTTAGGGTAAGCTTACAAGTGAAACTCAGCAGATATTTAGACGATGAATGAAATGTCAGTCATTCATGCTTACAGATACATTCAATATCTTCATACCCCTCTATGTCAGTCAGGATTCTCCAGAGAAATGAAACCAATTCTGGAGGCTTGCAAGTACAAAATATGCAGGGTGGACCAGCAGGCTGAAGACCCAGGAGACCCAATGATGCAGCTCCAGCCTGAAGGCCTTCTGCTAGCATAATTCAATTTTGCTTGGGGGAAGTTAGTCTTTTGTTTTATTCAGGCCTTCACAGATTGGATAGGACCCACCCACATTGTGGAGGGCAATCTGCTTACTCAAAGTCCACCAATTTAAATTTTGATTTCATCTGAAAACACGCTCTCAGAAACATCTAGAATAATGTTTGGCCACATATCTGGGCACTATGGCCCAGGCAAGTTAACACATAAACTAACTTGAAGAGAGAAAGACTGCCCTTTTTCCTAACTCTCAAATGTGTGATAAAATCCTAAAGCACTTCCTTTTGGTCTATGTCATATTACCTCTCATGGACTTTTCTGTTTCAACCAGTTCCTCTGGAATGTCTAGACTCCTTTTTATATGGGTTGGCTAGGGGGTTGTGGGAATAATGGTGAGGAACACAGGAACATTTGGAAAGCATAAGTTTGGAAACAGACTTTTGGCATCTTTAGAATGCAAATGTACCTATTTTCTTTAGCTGTAGAAATTTAGATGATATCCCTGCATAAAAAGTCCTATTGAACATGCTGCAAAGCAATTAAACAGGCAATTCTAACACAGTATTTTAAGTGCTATAATAAAGGTAGTGAAGAGGACATTGGGAACATGTAGAGAGATTTCTAAGCCAGAAAGGAAGACTTGAGAAAGTAAGAAGGAAAAAAGTGATAAAGCTGAAAACTGAAGCATAAATAGGAGTTATCTTGGAAACAAGTATAACATGAGAGTAGAAGATAGTGTTCAGTTTTAAAGGGCATCTATATGACAACACTCAAAAGAGGGACACAGTATGGGGCTTTGGCAGGACTGCAAGTTATTGAGTTCAGGTGGGACAAAAAGTTGAAGACTCTGATCAAGAGGCAAGAGATGAAGTTGAAAAGGAAAAACTGCTCAAAATTTAAAGATCTTGATAAGCCACACTAAAAATCTTGGATTCTATCCTAAAAGCAGTGAGGAGATTTTGAATAATTTTAAGTAGGAAAGTGACATGAGTAGATTTACTCTTTACACACAGCACTGGCTACAATCTGAGAATGGGTTAGAAAGGGAAAAGAACATTGCTGTGCCACTAAGTTAATTTCTGGGAGTACAAAAATAAATAAGATACAGTTCCATCCCTCAAAACTCACAATCCAGTGACAAAAGTTAGATATGATCACTGTGAGAACCAAGAATTACTACAATTGCATCTGGGTTTTGCTTTTACAATATGTATGATTCACTCAATAGCATGTTTGGTGATTCATTCTCAGAAACAAACATAATAATTTAGCTTATACATATGTCTTTGTACACATTTGTATACATTGGTATTTGGTGATCTTTTGTCTAATAAATGGAAAACTAAAGGAACAGTGTCTGCTCAAGAAAACATTAATTCACTCTAGGTATATCAAACAGAGGGAAGTTAATATAGGGAATCCATTATTTTGGAAGGATTGGAAGGACAAAAACAGAGAGAGAGAGGTGAAATCAGAGCCTGCAAACACTTCTAGGCCAGAACTCACTAGCCTTACCCTGTTACTCCACTTTGAAATGCTGTTGCAGCCAGTTCCAGATCCATCAAATAAATATGTGCCACCCGGTCCGTTGTGGGAACTGCTGAAAAGGTACTTTTTCTATCCAGGCTACTGGAGCCCATGATCATCTCACCTCTTCTGCTACTACAGAAACTCCTAGAAAATCCCAGGAACTGCCCAAAACTGCCACACTTTTGTAGCCCAAAGCAAGAAGCTTTCCCAACTTCTAGCCTTCTGATTTCCTAACAATATCCCCCATTGATAGAACATAGCACCTGGCCAGCTGGCAAGGAAACCTGGAAAATACATATTCGAAATCCGAGCCATGCTAATAAGTACAGAGAAAAGAATGACAGGATGATGCTGAGAGGCCACAGATGAATAACCAGCGTTGCATTACAATGCCCTCATTTTTGGTCATTTCTCTTAAAAGTTTTAATGATAGGAGTCCCCCTAGACCCACTTCTTCAAGAATATTTGTTTTCAGAAAGAAATACATGGAGTCCAGGTTGTCCTTTACCAAAAACTAAATAAGACTAGGGTATCTACTAAAAAAATCAGGTGATAAATGGCTGAGATATCTTTGTTATTATTTCACTGGATGTCAATGACTATGTTATAAACATTGGGCTAACCACAGTATTTAGAGAATTTTTACTTGCACAAAAGCAAGTAGACTTAAGCTATGATCTATGGAGTGGAATTTACTATGATATTGATTAAGATGAAAGAACAAGAGCACATGCCAGGTTACTTGGCAAAACCCCTCAAATTTAATTACATGGAAGTAACCAAGAATCATTGGTCAATGATTAATGGTTTGTCTGAACTACTCCAGGCTAAGAACTCCTTAATTTTGGTGGACCTCACCTTAAAATGACCTGAAGGGGTCTAAATTATATTGCAAAGTTCAACATTGATCATTGTCAGCTCTGCATACCAACTAGCATCAATAATCAGATAATCAGATTACTGTGTTAGACAAAAGTTCAGCTTAATTTTAAGCAATTTGTCAACAGGAGCTATATCCTTGCCCTGTCTTACCTCATGTATCCTTTCAATCAATCAGACACTGTGTTCGGCACTCTGTTTAGTGCTAGTGATGCAGAGATAAAGAGGACTCTGCCTTCAAAGAGTTCATTGTTTAGTAGAGGAGACAGACAAGTATTAACATGAAATACAATAACAAGCTATGTTTTAAGAATGGTGCATGCTATTGAGGATACCATGGAGTTGTTAGATAATTGCCAATAAGATTTGCTAGATTTATTGTCAATCATGCGCTTCCTTTTTCCACAACAGCAGTCAGTCCTACTGAATTTTTAATATTAGCAATGACTATCTCTATCCTTTTAAAAATTTAAATTAAAATTTATAAGATAAACTGCTCTTTCCTTATGTAAAAAAGACTTACTTCTAGGAAGTATAAAGCTCATCCAAAATCACTAAACTAGAATTAGCACAAATAGACTAAGTTAGACTAAATCGAAGACAGATATTCCAAGATGTAGATATGTTAGTGGAATATCAGCCCCTCAACCAATTGAGGGTGGTTTTTTTTCCTGAGCATCTTTACTACAATGGAATCACCAGAACCATGTCTTGGAGTTAATTGGTATTGATTTCTTAGTTGTAACTCCCAATGACTCAATAGGTCCTCAAAGACTGATTTTTCTCTAATTGCTAAAAATATTCAAGTGCCATTTTCAAAAGAAAAAAACCTTCACTGGTATATACAAAATTGTCTTCATTTCCTAATTTCTTAGAAAATTATAACCTAAGTAAGTATTTCTTTACCCGACTCTATAATATACATTTATTATATCACATGTAAATAGTATTTCTATTATATTTTTACAGTACTACCATCTTTCTCAGTGTTAGTGCTTTACTTCCACACACACATACACAAACGGATTGTGAATATACCTGTACTACTTTGCGCACATTATGGTATGTTACCTGTGCTTAGCCAAGAAAAAAAAATGTAACTTACTAATTGAAATGACTAAAAATTCATTCATTTATTCATTCATTCATTCATAGAAAAACAATGAAGGAGTCCCTCATGGTGTCCGAGGTTCTGTGTTTCGGGTGACAGATGTTCTCCTGCTCATATACAATGCCTGTCCTGAGGAGCTTCCAGTGTGGCTGAGGGACAGTGGGGGGGAAATGTGAGCTGTGTGAATAGCACCAAAGTGGAAGCTGAGCAAACAGAATTAATGGAGCACTTTGACTTTTATTTCTTCTGTGGGTCAAGAGATTTTACTCTTCACAGTTTAAGTAATGCCTCCATTACTTCAGCCATGACTGTCTCAAAGTAAACTTGAGTTTTGAGTACATAAATTCAGCCATCTAATACAGTATAACAATGAGCTTTCTACAAGCATGTGTCCTAATGGTATTAGAGAATAACCTGACCTTTCTCATAAAGTCTAAAAATCTGCTATAATCCTCTGGAAAAAATAAAGAACACAGGAACAGAAAATAGTGCAGACGATATAATCACACATAAATACATTGTTTATACATGATCTCAAAGTAGGCTTGTTCAAATAGTTCAAAATTTTCTCTAAAGGATTATCTAGCCACAAACTAGGCAAAACAAGAATGGTGTAAATCAAACACTCCTGCCAAAAAAAATTTTTTTTAATTAATACTGTGTTTCTATGAGTTTGCAATTAGCAAAGCTCAAGAATTAAAATCATGTCAAGAGGTTTTTAGAAGGCATAACCCCTGTTAACTCTCAGTTTAGAAAAATAACTTTAATAAAAGTGTTCTTGGCTTTTTACAAATATATTGTCACTTCAAATTGAAATTTCTTATTTTTTAGCTTTATTTTTAATTATGACTCTAAGAAACACATTTTAAAAGCCACACACTTCTGTTTCAAAGGACATTTTAATATAGTACTTAAGATCCAGAAGAATTTGAAACATCCCCAGAAAACTCAGACTGTTTTAAAAGAGGCAGACATTTGGCATCTATTTCTGGTTCTACTGGGTGGCAGAGTGGGACACAGCAAGAAACTTAAGTTACTACTATGTGTCAAGAGCACCCAGAAGTGGTTCAGTCATATGCTTAACCACATAGCCAGGCACTATGTGATATATTCAAATATCATATAATCAAATAACCATATATTCGAATTTTAGAGTCAAGGAAAAATCTTTTCCTTTCCAAAATGTCTCTTCCCCTTAAACACATTAGCAAACATGTTGTTTCGCCCTGACTATATCTGCTTTTCAGGTTTTTGAGATAGATTAAAATCCCAAAGGAACAAATCTCTGTTTAGAGCACTCTGGCCAAGTGTCTACAAAGTGGAAATATTCTAAACAGTTCAAACTATAACTAAATGGCATTAGTCTATTTTTTCATACTGAGACTTTAGTTGAAAATATAGCCCAATTTTTGCTTCTATCTTCTTTGCTCTCCCCATGCAGTCATATCATTTGTACGATTATAGATGCAGTTAAGTTGTGTCAGCAATTTCCTTTATGCAGCCTGCTTTGCAAATGTTTATAAAACTAGTTTTTGTGGGGAGAAAAGTGTGTTTTATGCTAAAACACAGCAAGTAAAAATCCCATCACTTGAGAGTAATTTCTTTTATCTACCTTGCAAAAAATGTGATGTGAATAAATAAAAAGATCCTAGCTAATTTTAGGTGTATGATAAGGTGGTACAGAAAATGAGAATAGAGAGATGGGTGAAACAGAAATGAACTCCGTAAAAAAATTTCTCTGAGATATGAGATTTGGTGATGTGTGTGTGTGTGCGTGCACGCATGTGTAAAATAACGGTGCACATCATATTTGGGACATTGAATTTAATGCAGAAAAAGGGTGAACATAACATTTTGGGTCCACAGAGAAAAAGACATCTGTAACACAACTTCCTTTAGTAAGTAGAGAACCAATTGAGGCCAATATGAGAACTGTTAACAAGCTGACCACGTGTCATAATGTCTATTCGCAAGCTTTCACCACATTCAAAGAGAAAAATCCAAACACTGTCTCTATCCTACGCACATTTCTTACCACTATATATATTACCACTCCACATATCTGCACACAAAAGTATTCATTCACGCAATTGTACATTCCAAATTACATTTACATGTACTACTTGTACATTCCAAATTAGTTTAAATGCAATCTAAGTTAACCCATGAAAAATCATTTCCCAGGGCTGACTGTGTTCAGGTGTGAGAAAAAGGGGGAAATATTATCGCTATAAATTTCTGAGAATTGTAAGTGAAACAATGAATAGTTCAACAATATTAGCACTATGGCCTGAGATTCGAAATAAAAAGTTATCTCCAAGAAGTTGAAGAGGTCTGGAAAACAAGATTTCAATTAAGTAAGAACATATTAACTCACAAAGAAAAGTTGAAGTTCCTTAAAAAACCACTAAATCTTCACACGTTGCTCTTTAATATGATCAGATATTTAAATGATATACAAAATGAAATAAGGCATAACAGAGACAGAAATGCAGACCTGCCAGTTAGATTATGCAGTAGACAGAATAACTGCTTCCAAGATGTCCACAGTGTTAACTTTACATGGCAAAAGGAACTTGACAGATGTGATTAAGAGGAGATGGGGCTATTATCTGCATTATTAAGGTAGACCTAATCTAATCACATTAATCCTTAAAAGCAGAGAAACTTTCCTGGCTGTAGTCACAGTTACACACGACAAAGAAGGGTCAAGGAGATGTGGTGTGCATAGTGCTCAGCCTGCCCTTGTTGGCTTTAAAGATGGAGTAAGGGAGGCAAGAGATGTGGGCAGCCTCATGAAGCTGGAAAATACAAGGATTCACCCCCTAGAATAGCCAAAAAGAAGCAGGCCTGCCTATACCTGGATCTAAGCCCAGTGAGGTCCATGTTGGACTTCTAAACTACAGAATATAAGATAAACTGTGTTACTCTAGGCCATGAAGTTTATGATAATTTGTTATAGCAGCAATAAAAACCTAATGTAGACTATAACAAAATGAGCTTAGGTTTAAGGGAAATTCTAAGGAAAAAGGCAGATTTAAGCTATGTTCTGAATATGAAAAAATAAAAGAAGTAATGCCAAAAGAAGGAAACGATGAAAAAAAATGACAGAAAGTACAATTGAGAAAGTATATGTTAAAATGTGTGGTACGAAACAAAGTGCTAGGCAAATATTAGGCTATACTTTTATACATTGGGAACTCCTAGAGATGAAGAACCAGTCTTATTTGTTTAAATACAGACAATCCCTAACACAAATTAGACACTCAAGTTTTTGTTACAGAAATGTTCATTTTATATTATATTTCCTGTAGCAGACAGAATAATCTGAGTGGAAATAATTTTCAAAAAGCATTGTCCAAAAGATTTTAAGTCACAGATCTAAATGAGTCTATAGCTTCTGGTCTGGCTGATTTCTTGATATTTAGAAGTTATTTACATGAAACCCTTAAAGATTTGAATAGTCAGAGAATGAAAGAGGAGCTAGCTGACTAGAGATGAACAAAATTAGTTTAGATTGTAAAAAAAGGAAGGAGATGATTTGCACATTATAAATTTATGAGTTTAAGGTTAATACTAGAAATGATTCTTGAGATGATCATTAAAAAATATTTTGGGGGGCTAAAAATGTAACATTTAATTATAAGAAGCTGACTTAGATTCAGTGAAAACAAATTTTGCTTCTTTTATATTTTATTTCTTAGCAAAGTTGCTATTCTCTAAGGTCAGAGAAACTCTTAACACAGTGAATCTGGATTTCAATATATATTTAACAAAGTTCTACAAAATATCCCTGTGGGCAAGATGGGGAAATAGAACCAGGGAAGAAAGTTCGCTTCTTCAATGGCAATTACTAAGGCTAGGAGTTAGTGAGCAAATGCCCCCTTAGAAAGAGATATTGTTAAAAGGATATCCACTAGACAATTCTCATTAACCCTACACTAACTAGTTCAATGTTTAAGTAATATGTAAGATGAGGACATTGATGTCAAGTGGATCAAATATTTGGATAATGTTGAAAGGAGTAGTGAATCTAGCCAAAGGCCAAATCTAATCATATGAATTGTAATAATAGCTATTATAATAATAACTATTTATAGAATTACAATAATAACTATTATATTTACATATAATAATACCTATTTATAAAAGAAAATAGGTCATAGGATAAAAAAAAGATTAATAGCACCATTTCTGCCACTGCTTCGTTGTGTTATCTTGAGAAATTTACTTGACCTTTCTTTATCCCAAGTGTTTCATCTATAAAATAGAAATTATGAAAACTTCTACCACAAAAGTTTGTTCTGATATTAAAAAGGATGATGTAGGTGAAAAAAACAAAATTTTAAGCACTAAACATACATAATTTTTATTATTAGCTGTAAAACAATCTGCTTAAAATAACAACTATAGGAGCTTGGATTCTTAGAAACCACGCAGGAGGGAAACAAAAGGAATTTATATAGTTGTAACTTTAGTGTGGTATAATTCAACAATAGGCTGTGTCTGCTAAAATAGATAATGTAATCCCAAGCTTTGGTGATGGACAAAAAAAGTTCAGATCAAACGAAGCAATGGCCCTCTCCTAGGCTTTCAGACCATCCCTGGGGTATTGCATTTAATGTTAGACACTGGATTTTTGAGAAGCCACACAAATTATCATCAAGGAGTCAGACTCAGGTGACGAAGTAATGAGGAGAGAGAAAAAAAGTTAGAGAAATACTAAAGCAACGAGGATATTTAGCTTTAAGGAGAGAAGAATTAGCCAACTTTATGTAACTGGGTGACTGTCATGTGGGAGACGTTGGTTTTGGAAAACTTCAGGAATAGAAAGAGAATCAATGATGAGAAGTAATAGGTTGTCAGATTTCTCCTCAGTATAGTAATAATTATCTTGATAAGCACAATAAGAACAATAGCATCAAATGCTTATATAAGGCCTACTGTGTGTCAGACCTTAAGTATTATAAGTCACTTAATCCTTATAATGATCCTATGAGAATGTACTAATACATCTCCAATTCAAAACTGAGGAGGCTGAGGCATGTAGAAGTTACATAACTTGCCCAAAGTCACACTAGTTAGGGGCATAGACAGCATTTAAGCCCAGTATTCTGGATCCAGTACTCCAAAGATATGCTGCCTAAATTTATAACAGTCTAAGCTCCCTGAAATGCAAAGGATCATCTTGAAAAAAAAAAAAATAAGATTCCCTTTCCTGAAGGTGCTAACCATAGAGTGACCCTATGACCTCTTGTTCAGGTAGGTTAGTAAAATGGCCTGTACAATTTTTCCTTTCATTCACAAATATTACTTCCTGAGGAATTTCTATGAGTTACGTTTGTTGCACTCTCTTTGTCCTCACACGGATTTGTCACCTCTCTCTCCTGGGTGACAGAGATGCAAAGGATTACTCAAAGCCTATTTCTTCTGAGCAGTGAGACACCCTAAATGGGTTAACTTCCCAGAACCTTCAAGAGAGAGGCATCCCTCCTTGGGAAATTAACACTGAACTGGGGTTCTGTCTCAGTTATTTATTCTCCAGGCCAGAAAGTTACAAAAAAGAAACATAGGTGGAGTTATGGCTAAGTATAGTTTAATAATAGAGGCTGGTAACATCAGTGAAATAACAAAGTGATGTCCCATAATGCAATTTGCAAAAGGTTAAGTCAATCCACCAACAAAAGGTTGTTCTTAGCAAATACTGTGTTTTCCTACAGCAGTTTCCTCAGTATTTTTACATAACAATAAAGTAACTTTAGGTTAACCTGCACCAAGGATGTCTGTCCTTGAGCATGCAATTTTGCTGTATTACAATTTTTTATCTACATCAGAGACTTTAGCCTGCGGAAAACTTCCTGTCTTCTGCAAGCTTAACATTTCTATATGTAATTTTAAAAAGTTAGGTTATACCTGAAACTACAGGGCTTTGGAAACTAGGCCCTGTGAAATACATTTGCTTTATAAATGTTAGTATACTCCACATAGATTCTGTGCTAGGTGGTTGAGAATAGCAGTGTGAACCCATGATAAAGTTCCTGCCCTCATAAAGTTTGCAGACTGGTCGAATATATAGGCATTAGCCAAATAATTAATTATAACTGTGATTGGTGCTACTAAGGAGAAGTACATGATGGTATAAGAACATACTCTGAAGGATCCTTTTTATTTGTCTGAAATATCTAAGTCAACATTACTGAGATAAAGAAATGTAACCTTTATGTCACTATCTATTGAAACATGTATCTAATGACCTTTCATCCTCACTCACTTAACCGCTGGTGTGCCATCAGATCCGTTGGACCCAATCTTGCTTTCTTAGGTTCTTTAATGAGAAGTTCTATTTGTAAGGATTTATATTTCATGACATTTATTCTGTTATTTTTTATTAAAGGTCTAGCAAAAAACAAATATAAAATTTACTTATTTTTTAATGGAATAAAATCCATTCTATCTTACAACTATAATATGAGTCTGTTAAAACTTTGTATAAATCTAAGATACTTTTTATCTTGAAACAATTTGCTACTTTATCATTCTAGGAATAGTTTCATCAATTATCATTGGTTATTCCCATCAATGCTAAGAAAGATTAGATAATAAGAAAACAGAAAAATGAAATCATCCTAAAAGGATAATTCAACAGTGAAATAAATCATCACAATTGCATCATCCTTCAGTTTTCATACTGAGTGGACCAAAGTCTTACATCATTAACTTTTTTCAAAAAGGTAAAAGAAGACTGGAGATGCAATCTTTGTAGACTGCTTTTTAGCTTTCATTAACACAGCTGAGAATGCAGAAATGTCATTTTCTCCCCATACTGGCAAAAAGAAGAAAATTGACAGAGGATGATGATTCACAATTATTAGATGAATCAGAAGATGGATGCAAAGTGACAAACAGCAGCACTCTAGACTCTTATCCACTTAATCATTTATAGTATTCTCTTCCACTTAGTCATCATGTAATATTTTTGGACAAAAACTTGGACCATCCTGCTTTGCTGAAAAAACATGTGACAATATCCTTTCATCTTTTGAGATCTATGGTTCATAAGTGGACAAATGCTGAAGGCATATTTGTATAGAAAAGTAATGTAAAATGAAAATAAAATTGGATTGATCATTATAGTTGGTGTTTATAAATCTAAAAATAAAAAATGTTCTGTAATTAGAGTACAACAAAGTTGGCTATCCTCAACAAAAATTATAAGCTGTCAAAATTTTAAAAGGTTCATCAGTAATGTATTTTGGTGCAAGAAGAAACAATTATAATGATAAACTAGGATCTACTAGAGATGTATTTGAAATCTGAAATCAATATTTACAAGACGGATGTGTTCCAGGTACAGACATGACAATGATAAGCATTTAGTTTCACTTAGAGGACTACATTCATTTTAGACTGATACACCTTCAAAAGCAAAAAAATGTGGAACATAAATTTGGATTTGCTTTGTTTAAATAGTTATTAAAATTTTTAACAAAGTTGTTTTCACTATATCTTTATTCTTACTTCCATATTTGTTACATGAACTTAAAATGTAAAGAATAAAAAGGGTTCATTGGTCTCAGTTGGTAAAATGGTGATAACATTTACATTAGTGCTGAAGACTGAGGGGCAGAGGAAGGTCCTGGAAGCAGGAATGGGGTGTGCGGTAGCTTCACAAAAGCATCTCTTCCCTTCCAAGCCTGATTCCAAGGTTGCATGGACTATACTTCTCTTTGTATTTTTCTTCTCAATCTCTAGCTTATTTTAAAGTGTGCGTTTCGCTATCTACTCTCATAATGGTCCTTAAGGAAGTAGTATTGATTTTTCTTTCTAATTTCAGAGTAAGAATTATATTGCAAATCCAACTAAAAGGACTAAAGCAGAGCATGTCAGCAGGCAAAATTTAGACTGAAATTTTTCAAGAAAAAGAAGATCAAAAGCTGAAACTGCCCCCACTAAACTGCAAGCTATTATTATGTATTAGTTTTGTAGCGCTCCCATAACAAGTACAGCAAACCCTTGAATGTCATGGGTTTGAACTGCCCTTACATGCAGATGTTTTCAATAAATACATTGGAAACTTTTTAGTTAGATGTGTCATGAGTGCCCATGACACTCATGACATAAGTAATAGTGAAGTAATATTTAAGTAGTTAAGTTTTGTGGAAGTCAAAAGTTTTACATGAATTTTTGACCTTGGGGTAGAGTCAAACCCCTAATCCCCATACTGTTCAAGGGGCAACTGTACCACAACCTGGGTTGCTTAACACAACAGAACTTTATTCTCTCACAGTTCTGAAGGCTAGGAGTCCAAAATCAAGTGTTGGCAGGGTTGATTCCTTTCAGGAGGCTCTAAAAGAGAACCTGTTTCATTGCCAGCAATTCTTAGAGTTCTTTGTCTTATAGATGCATCACTGTTATCAGCCTCTGTCTTCATGTGGCATTCTCCTCCAGAGTGTCTGTGTCTCTGTATCCATATTTCTCTTTTCTTACTAGAACACTAGTCATATAGAATTTAGGACCCACCTTAATCCACTACAAGCTCATCCTAATTCGTTTACAACTGCAAAAACCCTATTTCCAAATTCACATTTACAGATCATGTTCACATATTCCAGGTGAACATGAATTTTGGGGTGACACTATTCAACCAAGTACAGATTATTTTTATCAGAAATAATCCATAAACTCGGGAGATGTACAGTCCCTTTAATTAAATGGAATAAAAGAAATACAAAGAAAACATTTGATAACTTACAAAAAGGAAGAGTTCAGTATTTGAATTAAAGTGTTTTAAAATTAAATATAGATAATACTATAGTTGGAAGATTTTTTTAAGGCTTCAAGTACCTAATGAGAAATCTAAAAAAAAACTAAAATTAAAATTTGGAGTGATTTTCTTTTTGCTATCTTCTTTTCTTTCTTTTTTGGTTTTTAATAAATTTTTATTAAAAATTCATTTTGGTTATAACTCTCATTTTAAATCTTAATAGAACTAGCAAGACTAGTTCCACTAAGTTCTGTTAATCTAGTTCTTAATTCTTCCTGCATGTCCAAAACAGCATTCTATGTTATTCTTTGTTTATTTTTTCTTTTATGGGGCTTAACCCTCACTCTGGTGGGCAATATCAAACACTGCCTGATAATGACCAAGCTCAGGATATTTAAGCAATCAACAATCCATTTGGTCATCCATATTTCTGCAGCCCAGAATATTATTTTGTCTCCAGGTTGCTTCCCTATCAAAATATAGATTTCTTCATGTTAACTTTTATTTCTCAATTCGGTTTTACCAATGACCTCTTGTTTTCACAGTGTGTAAAACTCCATGGGGTAAATTGTCAAAATACTTTGTATGGAATTACACTCACGAATCCTGTTAACAGTAATGGGACCAATATGAAGACTCTGCAGTCACCACTGTGAGGCCCACACTGCCTTGAACTGCTCCAAATTTTATTGAAAGTCTTATCTAACTTACTTATTTTTATTTACCTTAACGTAATGAAAATTAGTGTCATTATCAGAAATGTACTAATGACAAACAATTTTATTTCATATTTTTCTCTTAGGAAGTACTCATTTTTTACTGATGTATAAATTGGGAAAGAAGAAAACAGAAATCTCTTTCTCTTAGTGAAACACAAATTCGTTTGTTTGGGTTCATGGGTTGAATGGACACACAGGAGGTGATACAGTCAGTGGTGAGTGACACATTATGTTCCAAGGACCTACCTGTGTGGCATCTTACAATCTTTTGTGATGTTTGGTATGGTTTCTGCTAAATTCCCCTTCAGAATTGTCCCCTGCTTGGATGCATTAAGGGCACAAGGCTTTTCATTTACAAAACTCTTGGTGATCACCTTTTGCAGCCTGCTGGTAAGTAAAAAACGCTTGCTAGACAGAGGTGTTTACTGTTATTTGATTTTCAAAGGAAAATTTTGGGTCAAAGACGTGCACTGATTGACATCCTCATTGCATTAGGTTCTTGTGCCAATGAGAAGACCACGAAAGGGTTACTGAGGAGCACACTGTGATTACAACCCCTCTCCTTCTGTATCTTCTAGCCAGAGGAAACCGAAAGCAACTCACCTTAAATAGAATGAATGACTTGAGACATGTCCCTATTGAAAGGTAGGTTCTCAGTCTTCTTCAGGAAAACAACTGCCCAGACAACAAGTTTGGCAGTTTCCTCTTATCTTTTTACTGCAACTACCATGCTTTTCCCTACAAAGTGTTAATGCTATTTGGAAACAGATCTATTTGTTTCAACCAGCATTATGTTTAATCAAAAAATAATTATCTCAACAAATTAGAAAATACAAAGAGAATACTTCATAACTTAGGTGAGCAATATTTCAATTAAAAAAAGGATGCAGAAGAAAAAAAGAATCTCTATGTCCCTCATTTAAGAATTTTATTTTATAATTTGGTCATTAGGGTAACCACAGCAGACTGGGCACTTCCTGTAGATAGCAATTCTGGGTCCTGAAATAATAGAAAGTAGAAACAATTTCTTTGTAGTTTTGTTTATTAAATAGTTTGTAGTTCTCTAAACACCACACACACACACACACACACACACACACAAACACACACACATAGCACACATACAGACACACACAAAGTAAAGGACTACTTTAGACAACAGCTACATTTTTGAAGGAAAAAGAGGAAAGTCTTTTCAAGATTCATATGGCTAGCTTTTAAATATCTGTTCTTGAACAATGAAATAAAACTTGGAAAAATCTTAAATATGTAGCTACAATAGGAAAAAAATTATATAACAATAAGGATAATGATACCAATAATAAACATTTATTAAGTAAATACAATGTGCTAAATACTGTTCTAGGTATTTTGTGTATATTAACTGATTTAATCATTTAATAAACATTTCAGACTAACCCTTTGAAATGAATACTGTTTTTATACCCAATAATATACACAAAATAATATTTAAGAATATTACATATATTTCCATCTGATTTGCTTCAAAATGCAATTGGTAGATACTATAATGTGCATGTTGGTCTCCTCACACACTTTCAATGTCTTAGTATTCAAAAGTCATTTACCATCTGTTTGAATGTTTGGCAATCAATATACTGAAAAGAAAACTTCCCATATAAGAAATATATGGCCCCTGGTTTCATTGGAGGAGAGAATCATTAAGAAATTCATGCCTTTACAAATTTCTTAAAATGCTATCATAAGAATCATCTTCCATGCCCTTTGCTTTACTCCCCTTCTTTAACACTACTGGTTCCCCATAACCTAACAGATTGCTTCACATCTAATAATCATATTGTTCAATTAAATCGCATGATAGATTTTACTTCCCCCACTAATCATGGTGAGCCCTTGCGGCTTGCTAAGAGTATGAATGATTTTATATGGCTAATTGCCCAAGACCATCATAGACAAAGAAGAAAGATGCCCCAAATAATCAGCCACTAATGACAGCTATATTAATAGAGATAGCCAGGAGAGAGTATATATGGGTAATATTTTGCACTTTAAAACGTCTTTTGTTAAAAAATTTTTTATTTATTTTTTATTTATTTTTTTAAATTTTTATTTTGTCGATATACATTGTGGTTGATTATTGTTGCCCCTTACCAAAAATTCCCTCCCTCCTCCCTCTCCTCCCTCCCCCCCAACAATGTCCTTTCTGTTTGCTTGTCGTATCAACTTCAAGTAATTGTAGTTGTTATATCTTCTCCCCCCCCCCCCGGTTAGTGTGTGTGTGTGTGTGTGTGTGTGTGTGTGTGTGTGTGTGTGTGTGTGTGTGTGTGTGTGTGTGTGTGTGTGAATTTATATATTAATTTTTAGCTCCCACCAATAAGTGAGAACATGTGGTATTTCTCTTTCGGTGCCTGACTCGTTTCACTTAATATAATTCTCTCAAAGTCCATCCATGTTATTGCAAATGGCAGTATTTCATTCGTTTTTATAGCTGAGTAGCATTCCATTGTGTAGATGTACCACATTTTCCATATCCACTCATCTGATGATGGACATTTGGGCTGGTTCCAACTCTTGGCTATTGTAAAGAGTGCTGCGATGAACATTGGGGAACAGGTATACCTTCAACTTAATGATTTCCATTCCTCTGGGTATATTCCCAGCAGTGGGATAGCTGGGTCATATGGTAGATCTATCTGCAGTTGTTTGAGGAACCTCTATACCATTTTCCATAGAGGCTGCACCATTTTGCAGTCCCACCAACAATGTATGAGAGTCCCTTTTTCTCCGCAACCTTGCCAGCATTTATCGTTAAGAGTCTTTTGGATTTTAGCCATCCTAACTGGGGTTATAGGGTATCTCAGTGTGGTTTTGATTTGCATTTCCCGGATGCTGAGTGATGTTGAGCATTTTTTCATATGTCTGTTGGCCATTTGTATATCTTCCTTAGAGAAATGCCTACTTAGCTCTTTTGCCCATTTTTTAATTGGGTTGCTTGTTTTTTTCTTGTAAAGTTGTTTGAGTTCCTTATATATTCTGGATATTAATCCTCTGTCAGATGTATATTTTGCAAATATTTTCTCCCACTCTGTTGGTTGTCTTTTAACTCTTTTAATTGTTTCTTTTGCTGTGCAGAAGCTTTTCAGTTTGATATAATCCCATTTGTTTATTTTTCCTTTGGTTGCCCGTGCTTTTGGGATCGTATTCATGAAGTCTGTGTCCAGTCCTATTTCCTGAAGTGTTTCTCCTATGTTTTCTTTAAGAAGTTTTATTGTTTCAGGGTGTATATTTAAATCCTTAATCCATTTTGAGTTGATTTCAGTATATGGTGAGAGGTATTGGTCTAGTTTCATTCTCCTGCATATGGATATCCAGTTATCCCAGCACCACTTGCTGAAGAGGCAGTCCCTTCCCCAGTGAATAGGCTTGGTGCCTTTGTCAAAGATCAGATGGCAGTAAGTGTGTGGGTTGATTTCTGGATTCTCTATTCTATTCCATTGGTCAGTGTGTCTGTTTTTATGCCAGTACCATACTGTTTTGGTTATTATAGCTTTGTAGTATAGGTTAAAGTCAGGTAGTGTTATGCCTCCAGCTTTATTTTTTTTGCTCAGCATTGCTTTGGCTATGCATGGTCTTTTATTATTCCATATAAATGTCTGGATAGTTATTTCCGTTTCTGAGAAAAATGTCTTTGGAATTTTGATGGGGATTGCATTGAATTTGTATATCACTTTGGGTAGTATGGACATTTTCACTATGTTGATTCTTCCAATCCAAGAGCATGGGACATCTTTCCATCTTCTTGTATCCTCTCTAATTTCTCTCAGCAGTGGTTTGTAGTTCTCATTATAGAGATTTTTTACATCCTTGGTTAACTCAATTCCTAAGTATTTTATTTTTTTGGTGGCTATTGTAAATGGGCAGGCTTTCTTGATTTCTCGTTCTGCATGTTCACTTTTGGAGAAAAGAAATGCTACTGATTTTTGTGTGTTGATTTTGTATCCTGCTACTGTGCTGAAATCATTTATCAATTCCAACAGTTTTTTTGTAGAGGTTTTAGGCTGTTCGATATATAGGATCATGTCATCTGCAAACAGGGACAGTTTGACTTCATCTTTTCCAATCTGGATGCCCTTTATTTCCTTCTCTTCTCTGATTGCTCTGGCTAGTACTTCCAACACTATGTTGAATAGGAGTGGTAAGAGTGGTCATCCTTGTCTAGTTCCTGTTCTTAAAGGAAAAACTTTCAGCTTTTTCCCATTCAGGATGATATTGGCAGTGAGTTTGGCATATATGGCTTTAATTATGTTGAGATACTTTCCCTGTATACCTAACTTATAGAGGGTCTTTGTCATGAATGAGTGCTGAACTTTATCAAATGCTTTTTCAGCATCTATAGAGATGATCATATGGTCCTTGTGTTTGAGTTTATTAATATGGTGTATCACATTTATTGATTTGCGTATGTTGAACCAACCTTGCATCCCTGGGATGAATCCCACTTGATTGTGGTGAATAATTTTACGTATGTGTTGCTGTATTCTGTTTGCTAGTATTTTAGTGAGGATTTTTGCATCTATATTCATCAAGGATATTGGCCTGTAGTTTTCTTTTTTGGTTATATCTTTACCTGGTTTTGGTATCAGGATGATGTTTGCTTCATAGAATGAGTTTGGGAGATGTGCGTCTGTTTCAATCTTTTGGAATAGTTTGTAAAGAATCGGTGTCAATTCCTCTTTGAATGTTTGGTAAAAGTCTGCTGTGAATCCATCCGGTCCTGGGCTTTTCTTTGTTGGGAGCTTTCTGATAACAGCTTCAATCTCCTTTATTGTTATTGGTCTGTTCAAGTTTTCTACGTCTTCACGGTTCAGTTTTGGGAGCTTGTGTGTGTCCAGAAATTTATCCATTTCCTCCAGATTTTCAAATTTGTTGGCTTATAGTTGTTTATAGTAGTCTCAAATGATTCCTTGTATTTCAGATGAATCAGTTGTAATATCACCTTTTTCATTTCTAATTTTTGTTATTTGAATCTTCTCTCTTCTTTTTTTTTGTTAGCCATGCTAATGGTTTGTCAATTTTATTTATCTTTTCAAAAAACCAACTTTTTGGGCCGAGCCTGTGGCGCACTTGGTAGAGTGCTGCGCTGGCAGCTCGGCGACGCTCCCGCTGCGGGTTTGGATCCTATATAGGACTGACCGCTGCACTCACCGGCTGAGTGCCGGTCACGACAAAACAACAAAAAAAAAAAAAAAAAAAAACAACTTTTTGATTCATTGATCTTTTGTATTGTTTTTTGGTTTTCAATTTCATTAAGTTCTGCTCTGATCTTAATGATTTCTTTCCATCTGCTAACTTTAGGTTTGGATTGTTCTTGTTTTTTCTAGTTCTTTAAGATGAAGTGTTAGGTTGTTCACTTGCCATCTTTCCATTCTTCTGAGGTGAGCATTTAATGCAATAAATTTCCCCCTTAATACTGCTTTTACAGTATCCCACAGGTTTTGGTATGATGTATCATTATTTTCATTAGTTTCAATAAATTTTTTGATTTCCTGCTTGATTTCTTCTTGGACCCATATGTCATTAAGTAGAATGCTGTTTAATTTCCATGTGTTTGTATAGTTTCCAGAGTTTCGTTTGTTATTATTTTCTAGTTTTAATCCATTGTGGTCTGAGAAAATACATGAGATAATTCAAATTTTTTTGAATTTATTGAGACTTGATTTGTGACCTAATATGTGATCTATCCTGGAGAATGATCCATGTGCTGATGAGAAGAATGAATATTCTGAGGATGTTGGATGGAATGTTCTGTAGATATCTGCCAATTCCAATTGGTCTACAGTCTTGTTTAGATCTTGTGTTTCTCTACTGATTCTTTGCCTAGATGATCTGTCCAATATTGACAGTGGGGTGTTCAGGTCCCCTGCTATTACGGCATTAGTGTCTATTTCCTTCTTTAGGTCTAATAGAGTTTGTTTTATAAATCTGGCTGCTCCAACATTGGGTGCATATATATTTATGATTGCCATGTCTTCTTGATGCATCAGTCCTTTTATCATTAAGTAGTGTCCCTCATTGTCTCTTTTTATGGTTTTTAGTTTAAAGTCTATTTTGTCTGATATAAGAATAGCTACTCCAGCTCGTTTTTCTTTTCTGTTTGCACGGTAAATCTTTTTCCATCCTTTCGCTCTTAGTCTATGTGAATCTTTATGGGTGAGGTGGGTCTCTTGTAGGCAGCATATAGTTGGGTCCTCCTTTTTAATCCAGTCAGCCAGTCTGTGTCTTTTGATTGGGGAATTTAAGCCTTTTACATTAAGAGTTGTTATTGAAAGGTGTTGATTTATTTCTAGCATTTTATTGGTTGTTTGGTTGTCTTAGGTATCTTTTGTTCCTTGCTTTCTGATTTACTGTTTGTTTTCTGTGTTTGTTGGTTCCTTAGGTTGTAGATAGTGTTTTTGTTTGTTTGTTTTCTCTTCATGTATGCCATTTTTATTATACTAGTGTGTTTTGATTTTTCTTGGGTTTTTATGCTAGTGGTAGTTATTTTTCAGGAACCAAACCCAGTACTCCCTTGAAGATTTCTTGTAAGGGTGGTCATGTGGTAGTGAACTCCCGCAGTTTTTGTTTGTCTGAGAAATATACTATTTGCCCTTCATTTCGGAAGGATAGCCTTGCAAGGTAGAGTATTCTTGGCTGGCAATCTTTGTCTTTTAGTATTTTGAATATATCATCCCATTCCTTTCTAGCTTTTAGGGTTTGCTATGAAAAGTCTGATGTTAGCCTGATTGGGGCTCCCTTACAGGTGATTTGACGCTTCTCTCTTGCAGCTTTTAAGATTCTCTCTTTGTCTCTGAGTTTTGCCAATTTGACTATAACATGTCTTGAAGAAGGCCTTTTTGGCTTGAATACGTTTGGAGATCGTTGAGCTTCCTGGATCTGAAGATCTGAGACTTTTCCTATACCTGGGAAGTTTTCTGCCACTATTTTGTTGAATATGTTTTCAATGCAATCTCTGTTTTCCTCCCCTTCTGGAATACCCATGACTCGGATATTTGAGCACTTAAGATTGTCTGATATCTCTCTCAGATTTTCTTCAATGCCTTTGATTCTTTTTTCTTTTTTTTTCTTTTTTTTTTTTTTGTCTGCTTGTGTTATTTCAAACAGGCCATCTTCAAGTTCAGAGGTTCTCTCTTCAACTTCGACAAGCCTGCTGGTTAAACTCTCCGTTGTGTTTTTCATTTCGCTGAATAACTTCTTCAGTTCAGCAAGTTCTGCTACATTTTTTTTTAGGACACTGATTTCCTTGTACATTTCCTCTTTCAGATCCTGTATACTTTTCCTCATTTCATCATGATATCTAGCTGAGTTTTCTTGTATCTCATTCAGTTTCTTTAGAATTATCACTCGAAATTCCTTGTCAGTCATTTCAAGGGCTTCTTGTTCTATAGGATCTAGAGTTTGAGATTTATTAACTTTTGGTGGTGTGCTTTCTTGATTTTTTGTATTTCTGGTATCTTTTTTTTGAGGTTTATTCATTGTGGCAGGGGGTTTCACAGTCTACCGGTTTGAGACTATTGACTAACTAAGATGTTGCTGTGGTTGCCAATGTGGTATGGCTACCTCCATGACTGCTCAGTTGGCCTCTAGTGCCTTGTGTGTGTGGTTGCCTCGGGTCTTGGGCCTCTCCGGGGAGCCACCTCTCTGGTCAGCTTGGACTCTGCTGGGCTGCTGGATCACGGGGCGGTACAGCAGGGTGTGTGGTCTCTGCTGAGCTTCCACTTCCCATGCAGGACTTCTCCCTGTTCCGTGCGCTCTGGCCCGGGCTGCTGGATCACGCAGTGGCAGCCCCACCGGGTGTGTGGTTTCTGTCGAGTCTCTGCCTCCCTAGCCGGAGGTCTCCCCACTCTTTGCACACTGGGCTGAGCTGCTGGATCTCGCAGTGGCGGCCCTGCAGGGAGTGTGTTTTCTGTCGAGTCTCCGCCTCCCTAGCCGGACATCTTTCCGCTCTGTGCGCACTGGGCTGGGCTGGGAATTGTCTTCTGCAACCCTCGTCTATCAGCCGGGCCTTCAAGACCCTGCTCGGCACCGCCTCGCCCTGGAAGTCTACCAGGTTTCTGCTAGGCACAGACTACCGGTAGGTCTGGGTGCCTTGTAGCACTGTGTAGATCTTTCTCGGGACTTATCACCTTCCTCCTCTAAATCTTCAAAATTTGGTGAATAATTAAATATAGTGGCTAAAGGAGAGGAGAGAGACCATGATGTCACCCATATTTATAGCTAGACCAGTGCCATAAACAAAAGAAGAGGAGGGTCAGGAGCAGAAATCATCCACTTTAAAGGAGGAAGCAACATAGAAAATACAAGAATATAGTAAAATGGTTTACTTGTTCATCTTCACTAGATTTTTATGTATGCAACTCAAGAGGCTATAAAGTCAGTATCAATTATAGGATCTAAGCAGCCTTATCAAACACCTCTTATACACCACTTAAATCCTATCAGCTGTACCTCTTACTCTAGACTCCGTCTTAGGGGTCAGTTCAGAGCAGGTTTTGAGCAGCTCCCTGCCAGTGCAACCTGACAGTACCCTCCTAGTATACCATGCACCTGTTGCTTCATGCCCCAGGGCTTTTTGGTCTATGGGAACCTATTGGCACTCAGCACATGTCCAATCCAGAAATGCAAGGGAATTAACCTCTGTCCATGAACTCACTCTTGACTAATGGGGACTGAGAACCAATTGATAAATGCCTTCCACTTTGATCCTCTGGACAGAGAGTTCTGAGACACATGTCACAGGCCCCTCAGAAAGTCCTATGAGATAAGAGCAATGTCGCTTCTCTTTGGGCCAAGTCCATTATACATCCTTGTTTTGGTCCCACTTCACTGTTTCACTCCTCTTGTCCCTTCCTCTTGCTCCCTGGAGGCATTCCTTAAATAAACTACCTGCGTGCTAGGCTCCACTTCATGTCTCATGCTCTCCTTTCAGGTGAACTAAGCAGTGGCCAAAGTGAGTTTTAAGTTTAAATAGCAAGTGAGAAAATGTAAAGTACAAACTTTTTTTGCTACAAACTGATTATGTTGATTACATTATATATGTTAAGATTTAACTTTTTTTTTTTTTTTTGTCGTTTTTTCGTGACGGGCACTCAGCCAGTGAGTGCACCAGCCAGTCCTATATAGGATCCGAACCCGCGGCGGGAGCGTTGCCGTGCTCCCAGCGCCACACTCTCCCGAGTGCGCCACGGGCTCGGCCCAAGATTTAACTTATTTTGAAATTAACCATGGTGCTATTAATATGAGAGTAAATTTGAAAAATTGATAATACTGTATTATATAAAAGATAGTAAATTCTTATCATTTCTATTTTACTATAGACATTAGTAATTTAAAAATGGTCGAGCATAGCATTATTTTAAATATTGGCAGGCCAATAATGTGGCATGAGTAAATATATTATTAGCCAAGTTCCTAAATGTGTAATATTGTATTTTCTACTTAGTCTCTTTCAAGCAAGAGTGCAGAAAATGAAAATGTTTTCATTATAAATATTGTAAATGTCTGTATGCATTATATTAAATCCTAAATTATTTCTGAAGACATAAACATGTCTTTTCCCTCCCGTACAAAAGTAATGAAGAAAGAAAATATAGCATAGACATTTTCTAATTTATAAGGTCATTATTCCTTTTTTCATCTATGTATGAAGAGATATAGCAAAATAATCCAGATTTAAAATGTAATAAAAAACTAATCACATTAAACTATGTTTAGATGAATGATACTATTCTTAATTTCCCTGAATAATTATTTTTATCATGTTTGAATGCTTTTAGTTACAGATATTATAGTAAAAAATAAGACACAGTTATTGCTAGTATTTAGTGAGTTTCCTGCCTGTAATCTCTCTCAAAATAGGGCTTTTCTTACGAGATCCTATTTGTGAAACTCCTGATAACCTTTGTGTACAATCACAGATTGATTTATATGTGGAGAGCATGGTATTGTGCTATAAGTCTTTGAAAAAGCAACTTACCAGTTACACCATAGCTTAGAATGAAAAGCTGTAAAGAAAAACATAAGGATGTGGTGTAAATCAACCAGGCCAGGAGATACAGTATTAGTAACACAGTGGTTAGCATCAATATGTCAAAACCTTTCATACCTTACAGCATTTAACTTCAATTCTGAGTCTTTGAAGAGATCGGCACTGACACAATTGCCATTTCTTCCTCTTAGTAGCAATCAAAACTTTCCTTGAAGATGTTTCATACAACTACCACCTAAATATAAGCGGGTTGCTAAGCATATGCCAACAGACAAGAACAGACACCCGACAGTGGCACTGCAGAAGCATAACTCTTATGTAAGAGTGCTATGCATCAACTTTGTGTTTGGTTTCTATTCAGCACAGAACACAAATGTTCATCACAAAGGCACTTGCTAGGGGAAGAAAATGAGCCAAATCATTAATTTCGCAAAGCTTGGAGATTTTTATATAGTGTCAAAAATGATACAAGTAAAGTTTTGGAATGAGGAAGGGTTTTTGTTTGTTTGGTTTGTTTTGTTTTTACTATTTTATGAAGCCTCACATCTTAATTTAGTTTAGTGACTCAATACAGAAATGCTAGTCTGTTTATATTTAATGCCTGCCATTTAACTAGAAAGGTTTAGACAGAATTTGGCTTTGACACTGAGTAAAATCAGTTGTTAAAAAAGTTGTGTCTTGCACCTGTCTGTCTCCCCTGCTATGAGGAAACATGGATTATCAGATTCATCCCCTTAAGTCAAGACTCAGTAAGGTCTTACAATTAAAAATAATGCAAATCATTTTGGAAGCACACATTGACTTATGAGAACCTGAAAGTTTCTATATTTTAATGTATCTCATGCTTTTGATTTGAATTATCAGAATGAATATTAGGCAGTTAAATTCTCAATCATATATGTTTCTTTTTAAATTTGCAAGTTTTATTTACACTCGTAAAAAAATTAAAAGAAAAAAATTCTAATTCGTCAAGTATAGCAGTTAAATATAATCCTGATCTATGTGATGGTGGAAAATAAACATTTTGAGGAGGTTATATACAGCCACGTGATTCATGTGGAAACAAAAACACTGCCTAAATACCAGTTCAGGCAGAATTGTCTTCATTTTAAACCAAATATATAAACAATCAAACAATCAAACAAAAAATAAATTACAAGGAAACTTTAATAATTTGGTGAGGTCTTTTAAACCAACATATTTGGTTCCATCAATAAAAGATGCCAAATGTTCCCTTATCCTTTTCACACCGTTTGTGTGCTGACTCACTAATCCATTACCTAATGAGGCATTGACCGACCAAGGTGAACTAACCCTGTACAGTATGCCCTTTAAATGACCATCACAGCTGATGAATAGCTCATATGTTCAGCAATGTTGTTTCTTCCCTGAAAATCCCATTCATTCCTACACCTTCCACTCCCAATTCTATGTCTCCAACTCTGTTCTCTCTCCAAAGCCCTAAACAAACATTTCCTGCCACCTGCTGAAGATTCACACCTAAATGTTCTCCTTGGAATTTCCAACACAATGCATTTTAAAGCCCAATTTATTTCCCTCTCTCCTTAGATCTTCACACTGTTCTTTTGCCTATTATTGGAAATAACACCACCACAAGAGCACAGCTGGAAAAATTCAGGTTTATATTTAAAGTCTCTGTCACTGATGCTAGAAACTGTGTAGATATGGGGAAATAGTGAAACCTTTTCAATAAGGCCTGCCTATTTTCTTTTACATTTATCCACTTTCTATTGCTACTGTCATCACACTATCCTAGACTCTTACTATTTCCTAATTTACAGAGACCTCTAAATCTCGTCTCTTCTTCTGGGAGCCAGGATAGGCTGGATGGAGTCCCTCTCCTGTTCAAATCCATTGCTTTCATCACTACCAAATGAATCTTCTTAAGCATAGCTCTGAAGGTCCCTCAACTCACTAAATAAAGTCCAAAATCTAGACCTCATGACAGAAACCCATCCAGCATCCTATCTTTTCCTTTTTACATCCCTGTCAAAGGCACATACTCTAGCCAAGATGGATTGATCACTATTTAACCATCATCTCCCACACTCTCCTCATATGAGCTTTTACTGGAAAGATTTCATGGGCTTTAAAAAAAATTCTATTTTTAACACTTCACCCTCTTTAAATCTTATTAATGCTTTGATAACTGACTCTTGGGTTACCCAACAGTGCTTGATATGGCACTGCATATACCATATACATGCAACAGAGATTAAATTATTCATCAAAACCTGAAGATGCAAACCTCTCTTAACTCCAAGTCCCACATTGAGAGGTAGGTTTGTGGGAAATAATCAGAAACACTAGTCTTTTGAGTAATAAAGTCTCCAAGGTAGAAATCTAATCAGAACTTATTCTCATTTTCTCCTAACATCAAGTATACTGAAAAAAAAAAAAAAAAGAATTCCTCCCCTTGCAGTTTTAGAAAACATTGTTTTCTGGAGGCTTTTACATGCATTTTTAAGAGTACATAAAGAATTCACTCCAGTATTGTGCAATTATGTGTAGTAACAAATAGACAGAAATAGCTGGTGCAGTGGAAGTTGATGTGTGCTAGTGACTGAACATTAACCAATTGCATGCAAATAAACTAAAAATTATTTTCAATTAGTGTGTACTCTGCTATATGAGAAAGAGACCGGCATAACATGGAAAAGACTGGTTCAGCTTTGGATGGAGCAATAAAGTAAAGGATGATGCAGAATAAGACAAAAATATTATTCTAGCAACTCCTAGCTAAAGGATTTACTCCTAATCTAGTGATAAATAATTGATAAACCAGACTCACATTACAGAAATGCATATATATTATTTCTGTGTAAGTATAGGCAAAGCTATAGACATTATCCATCAATTCCTTAATCTTAGGTCTCAAACTCTAAAGCAAAATCTCATCTTTTCTTATTTTTCTCATAATTTGGCAAATTATAAATTTCCATGTTTAATGATATAACATTTCTCTACTGAAGATTTGTGAAATTCTAAGGTAAAACAAGTTTTGCCATAGTTTCTATTGGGCCTTTTCAAGATAGGGATGAAAGTACATTTACAACTGGTTTGAATGATAGTTGCAGTGAAATTATAACAAATTCTGAGTTCCTGATCTTGTGTCATTAAGTGCAACTTAACTTCATGGGCAGTCATGGTACTAGACAGCCAGGTGCCATTTTGAATTTGGTTATCTGGAAGGCACATCCTTTTTTATTCCTGTTTTCTGCCTCAGAAATGACATTAACTTGATAAGATAAAACTACATTTGATAAAAGAAGGCACAAGCAGGATGACAGTCTCATCCTTGATGTCTCAAACTTGGAGAGTTTCCAGTATTTCTATAGGATTACTGCAGGGCGTTCAGGGCCTTGGTACTTAAACACTCAAACAGTCAACAGCTGTCAGGCTGCCAACAAACTGTCTTTTTTTGGTAGCAGCTGTGTCTGCTGTCACCAGCTTCTTTCACACAATTATAGTAAACCAATGGCAAGCAGTTTTTTCCCCTGGATTATTAACAGATCACTGCAGGGGACATATGAATGGGAGGGAATGCTCCTTTATTAGACAATTGAAGGAAGCAGGAAAAGTAAAAAAATTGAAAGGTATGTTTTATTAACTACATTAGAAAATTATCACTGATATCTACTTGAAAGAAATTTAGTTCCCAGCTCTGTTGTTCAGTTTTCACTACATGCTGACAGGTGGAAATGAGGTTTGAATATTCAAATACATAAATTACATAAATTACATCTCTTTGACCACAACCAGTTTACACTTCACTTCCATTGTTTCCCTTCACCTTGTTTAGAATATGAATCCAATCTCCTCCAAAACAGGGGCAGTTCTTGTCATCTGAAGAAGGTTGGTAGGTTTCAAGAGATCTCTGAAATTCCATAATAAAAATGAAAAACAAGATAACTGGCTTTTTTTCTCCATGGTATCCATTAGTAGTTTACCCTCATATTTTTCATCTTCCTTTATCTTTCTCCATTTAGCCTCTTCCATGCTGAATGGGAAATGGGGTTTCATCAATTTAGCAGGTTGAAGAGGTGGAGGAGATTAGACTAACTTGCACTAGGAGACAACCAACTAATAAGGATAGTTTTCCATTTTTAAGTCTCAAAATAGTCTCAACATTCCAAATTCATGCTTTGGTAACTAACTTTAACACCCATGATAAAGGCAGAAGGAAATTATTTTCAGTACCTAACAAACTATCTTCAGGATCCTCTACAAATTACAGTGGCAGATACAATTATTTCTTGGTCCTTCCTATAACACCCCTTCCCTCTATTTCTTCCCACTTCCAGGCTGTTTTATTAATGCTAACTCCAAAATTCCCAACCCTATCAAGGACAAACTCATTTAAAAGTACTTGTACTCCAGGATGAACTGCCTCTTCTCCTAGTCACTAATCAAAATTTAGACACTGAGGTTGACCTCAGCTGACACTGAGTGGAGGTCTACCTAAAGCAATGACATTAATGTCATTCAGAGGGAACAACCATAGGCTTATCCTGGAATGGGGAAACAGAAGAGGCACCTGGACTGGACTATCTGAACAGGACTGAGTCTGTATCACAGATCTCAAACAATTAGGAGAGCGTATTGTCATGCTGCTTGAACTCAGGTTTACAATCAAACCCTTTCCTGCATCATATGGGAAAAAGTGCCTAAACAGGTGGCCTACGAGACACTGTCATTCTGTTACAACAGACAATTGCCAGGGGAGATTTTTCTGGTGGAAATTATCAGTCCAAGAATACCCAAGGGTGTTTATGGGATTTCTAATGAAATATTCACACAGAACTTAGACTTTAGAAGAAAATAAAAACCAGGTAAATCATACCAGAGGGAACAGTCAGAACAAAACTTAAAGCAAAATATTTTCTAACATCTGCAGTCAAGTGCTCTGCTGGAAAATGTGAAGGATGGATTCCCTCTGGTAGCAAATGAGAAATTCAGAGGATGTATTTACAATGTTCTGTATATATTCATTGGAACATATGGCTCAATGAATTATTCTACATGATAAATCTCCACTGAGGCAGCCTGCTACCCACTCAGGCCCTGAACCGTCTGAAAGTGGCAAAACCTCCTGCCAAGTGGTGTCATTCAGAAGAACAGAGGGTAAGACAAAATAAATTACATGCAGCACTGGTTATTCGGGAGTGCTCCTATGATCTTTATAAAGCAAGGAAAGATGATTCTGTCTGACTTCATCTTAGAGTTCGGGGGGGTAAGGGAGGTGCATTTAGCATTTATTTTATTCCTAATCAGCAACTGCAGGGAAAGCAAGTAGTGTTTAGTAGGCAGACTCTGATTTCCAGACATATCCCAATCTGTTTCCATCTATCTGGATTTGGAGCAGTCTGGACCTCTTCCAACAGGCTCTTGGCTCTGTGGCCTGATTATCCTACGCTGTGTTAATGAGCAAGATGTGCTGATTTACATAGGAGACGTACTCTTTCAATGAGGATCTCCTTAGTGGCTGACTTGCTATACCTGACTGTGAAAATGATGCTCTCTACTGAATTACATTGGAGCAAGGGATTTGCAGAAACTGGATGTGGGCTGTGAGACAGACACAGCACATGTTTCATGGGACAGTAGTGGCAATCAGGTGTGCCCAGAGTCCAAGGCCAAATTTTAGATAACTAATGTCTTTATAATTTTACCATCTGTAGAGAAGTTCTCATTTACTCCTCACCACAACTATGTGACTTAAGTAGTATTACTATCCCTGTTTCACAGCTTAGAGCCAGATGGTTACGTGCCTATCCTAAGCAGGAGCTTCACTTGCAGTCCTGTTTCTGTGTCTTAAATTATATCTTATATATATAGCGGACACTTGAATATGAAGGAATTAAAATGTTAGACATGTTTCAGTGCTTGAGAAGTTACCTCTAGATATATGGGCTTCCCAAGATCATAGAAAAATTGGGAAATTATACATTGACATCTAATAACTAACTACTGAGTCCATTTAAAAAGGGGAGGCATCAAAATTTTACCTTTAAATACAGAGAAATTAGAGTAGCAAGTTAATGTATTTATTGATTACATCTGCAAAGCTGTGTTCTCCCATTAGGAAATTTACATAAAAATGAAGACATTTTAATTTTGAGAGTCATGGTATCTTTTAAAAAATGGCAAATGTGATTTTTTTAGTTTACAAAATTTAATTTTTTTCAAATGGTTAGATTCTTAGGGAACCTAAATTCTGCCTAGACAAAGTGACTAGAAAGCTAGAAAATGAGGTCTTAAGCCATAATCTGGCGATGACCAAAACAAAACTTTAATCTAAAATAAAGTACAATCCATCACACGTCAATTATTCTCTCCTAACTGATACTATCAGGGGTCACAATTAGCCAGATAATTATCATTTCACTACACTAGCCTCACCCCTGCAGACACTACCTTAACAATACATTGAAATAGCTGATCCTGAGTAACAAGTGTATGTAGATGTGTGTCATTTTTTATGTGATTACAATAAATGCAGTCTGTAATCTTCGGGGCAATTGGTCACAGGCCCTACATTGGTTACTTGATGCCTTTCGCGTGGCCTCTACTCCCATGCCACATTCGTTTGATGAAAGCAGTACAGAAGACCGATGGGGACTTGCTCCAGCTGGGTACAGATTTACTTTGGTGACCTAAACCCATTCGTAAATGATACCAATTTATAAAGTTTAGCTATGTGGCTCAAGTAGAATGAGCTGTTTAAAAAAAAAAAAATCCTGAAAATACAAACTAAATGAAGGAACACAGAATTTTTAAAAGAAACCAATGTAGCTGTATTTGTTGTAGATAAACACAATGAACTTGGATTTTTTAAGGGTCTGTATAAAAAATGAAAGGAAAATCTTATAGCCAAAAACAGACAAAACACATTATCATCACAAACCTGTGGGGAGTGGGGGGAAGAATATAATTAGGGTAGCAAAAGCCCTGTGCTGAGGCTTTGAAGTAAAGTGCTAAAGATTCTAAACTGGCTTTACAAAGTACATTGCTTAGGAAAATACAATCTCACAACAGACACACGTGATCCTAAGCTTGGCTTTGCTGCTTCTTCAGCTGTGGGCCTTGGAAAATTTACCTAATTTCTCTGATTTATTGTTTGTGCATTTACAAAAGGAGGGTAACAGTACTTCTCCACTGGCTTTTTGAGGATTGAATGAAATAATGTAAATAAAACACTTAGCTCCATACCTGGCACAGAATTAGCATACAATGAACATTCACTTAATTTAAGTGCTTGGGAAAAAGAAAGGCACAGGCTCAGAGTTTGAGTTATAGGATAGGAGACAGAGAAAAAGCAAAGCTTTTCTATTTCTCTTTTACTTTCACTTCTTTAATAAAGAGACTGATCTTCATATTGCAAATGATAGAACAGACTTGGTTACAAAGGGACTGGAGAACAAAGGAAGCAAGTAAATGATAAGACTAAACCAAATTTCTTTAAATTACCTTTAAGTCTCCAAGCACGGATGAAATGCATGGAAGAGTAATAAAAGAACATCCATGTGCCATTGGGAATGGCCATTGATAGATACCAAGACAATAGGTTAAGGCTCAGAAAAATTGAAAATAGTCAAAAATCTCCCCAATCTTCAGAGAAAGTGGATCCTGGAAATTGCAGCATGCTATGCTCTATCAGCCTTTGCCTCCATCTCCTGCTCTGCCTTTTGTTATACTCCTACCCCTCATAGGTGAACCCACCAATGAATCCACCAGGGTCAGGCCTCCTTCCAGAACCAAGCTTACTGAAATAAAATACACGTTAATTTACTCCTACCAGCGAGAATCACAATTGAGTCCTTTATGTACATCCAACTTCTCGTGTACTTCTTTATGTACATCCAACCTTCTCCAAATGTTCTCATAACTTTATATTCATCTCTGGCAAAATTTGAGAATAAATTTTTAATGCATGTTTTTTGGGCATTGTTTCAGATGAAACGGCAACTACTAGCAGTTACAATGGCTCCACTGAGAGCAAACAATGCCAATTTCATTTCCTTTGCAATAGACTTCCTACATTAATGAAGAAGAATAACCTAAACAGAATAAATATGAATTTCAGAAAGAAATATGGTCCATTTTCTCATGATTCCTTAGGAGATTTAGAGGCTGAAAGATAGCAGAATTCAGAGGATTCATAGCTGTTTGAACTATAGCTAAGTAGTAAATTAATATATTGATACCAGCCTCATGGTAGAAGGCTAGTTGAGATTTCCACCCTCCCCTGTTCTAATTTTTATCAGTGATCTAATTGTCTCATAAGGCATTTTTACTAAATGGATAGACATTTTTAGTAAATGTATAAGTGACTCTAATTTAAAATATAGATCCATTTATTGACAATAGTTGAAAAAAAACTCTTGTTAGGTTAGAAGAGTGGATTTTAGCTAATAATGTGTAACTTAATGGGGATAAATATAAAACTGAATAATGGTTAAAAATCAGCTGTATGATTTCAGAGTGGGAGAGACCTAACATAAAAGTGGCCTTTTAAAAAAAAATGTCCATAATAAGATAACAATGAAATGTAGCTTCTAAAATAGCTCATATTACCTTGGGTTGTAGATAAATACCAATATCAATAAAAGGATAAGTAATACTCCTACTGTATTGTAAGTTTTTACCTCCAAGCCCGGAACACTGCATTTTGTTGTCCTGGGCTCCACATTTTTAAAAAAATATTGACATGCTGGAGTTGTCCAGAGGATATCAAGAAAAATAACAAAGGGTCTACAAATTATATAATTTGAGAAATATTAGAATTAACAAGGACTGGAAAAGTGAAGGCATAAGAGGAACATAAAAGCTGTGTTCAAATATTTGAAAGACTTCAGAAGAAAGATTAGAATGTACTGCAGGGTAGCTCCCAATGTCACCACTAAGACTAAAACTAAAAGTAATAGGAAGACAAATTTCAGTCCAGCACAATTTCCAAGTAAATGAAAATGTAGCTGTCCTACAAGAAGGTAAGTTCCTCCTCACTGAGTTGTCCCATGCATGGATTGAAATGACCACTAGCACTCATTCAAACACTATGGGCAAGCCTGCACCGGTAACCTCTAAAGGTTCCTTCTACCCCAAATCCATCAGCCATCAGTATTCCACTTTTAAGAAGGATTTTTGAGTGCAATTGTTCCCAATATATGATTGTAGCAAGCAGATTTCTTTTTAATTAGTTTCCTTTTACTAATAGCCCAAAGAAAAGGTGTATATTTAGAATGAAAGGGGATTGAAATTATCAGTAGGTTTTACAAATATTAGTCTGTCTTTACAGACACTCCACAGAATGGAGCAGTTCATCATTCTTCAGCTGTGACCTCTGGACTAGTTTCTTTACTTGGAGAAAAATTGAAGTTCCACCCCATCACACTTATACTTGCTTGACTTCACAAGTGCAGTATGTCCCTCTAGAGAGAGGTTCATTGTTGGTGTCATAAGCATCGATCGATAGTATCTAAGCTGCTCTCACAATGATTACACCATCCCTCTCTCCCCTTAAGTTTCATGGCCCAGAGCATGTCCAGGGCTCACTGCAGGCAGACTCATTCTGATCAATGCAACACCAGCATACAGTGTGCATTCATAAAGCCAAAGGCAATCAGGGTCCCAGGGTACTTCAATTGTAGACAGAATTTCAGCTTTATTAGGTAACTGTCAAATTTGCCTTGGCGTCTCTTAAAATTTTAAGTAGAGAGAAAATATAAATGCAGAAAAGTCATGATAAGTTAACTTAGCAATCTGTTGTAACAAACATGTGAAATACGAACATACATTATGGAAATCAGATGGAGAGCCCAGAGAGTGATAACAGAGTAAGAAATGTGAATGTGGTGAGATCATAAAAATCCTAAGTGTTATATATCAGGAAGTATTTTTTTTAAAAAAACAGTCTGGTCAAGTTTCCTTCTTAACATATTTGAGGAGCTGCCACCCTTCTGTTTACCACAACGCACTATTTATTCAAACAGCACAATAATGCAAAAAAAGTGAGGAACCTAAGAGATAATATACAGAATAGAAAGTAGAGACAGGAGGTATCATGGTGTAGAGGATAATACCCATACATAATTATTGTCTCTATTGAGATCCAGATATGGACATTATCGTCTTAATTTCTCTGTATAATTTCTTTGTCTCTGTATACAGTTCCCACTGTGTGTTCACTCCAAGGTATCTTTCTTTAATCATGAGTCCTAAAATGGAAGAACCCACATCTATAAGCTTGTTTTTGTGCAAGCCTCAGGTTGGGAGGAGGGAGGTGAGAGAGAGGGGAGAAGAGTGTTACGTTAAAAGCAGGTGGAAAAATCCTTTAAGTAAGGAAATGTGTTCTTTAATGAATGATAGCCTTGATAGGCTATTTTATACATGTACAGTTAGTTTCTTTGGCATGACCAGAACAGACTGTGACAAAGAAAACTGTAAAATAAAGAAAACACTTGAGTTTCTACAAGTGCTCTATCATGAGAGGTTGATATCTGTCCTTGGAACTTGGAAAAGCAGAGGGGATACGTGGAGTATGGGAGAAGGCCCAGCAAAGTGGCAGGAGGCTGTGATGTGAGGACAAAACCAGCAGTCACAAGTTCCTGGAGGTGGTTTGGCCACATTTAAGGATTTAAGGATAGGGAGAGCTAATGTTCAGAATAAACTGTCTCTCTGTTGTGCTCTGATGAAATATGCAACCCCCTTCCAGAATGAACCCTCACCTTCAGTGACAGCCTAGTCACACAATTGTCTTTTGTGAATTTCCAGATGAAAATTATGGCATAGGAGCTATATTGCTCCTTTGCATCAACTGAAAACAGAGAGAGAGAAATGGAAAAGACTATAAATGAAAAAAATCAGTGGAGAAATTATCAGATTGAACAAATCGGAATAAGAGATGATTGTAAGAAATGGATTCTGTCTGAGATTCTTTAGAAATATTAACTAAGAAATCATAGATGAAGTTGAGGTGGATAAAGGATTGAATCATATTTATTTAAACATTACGCAAAAGAATGACCCAAATAGGCTGGAGAACTTTGAGACACAGCTAAAATCTGAAGAAAGCACACAAAAACTGGCTGTTAACATATGACCCTTAGTGATATTAAAATAAAAGAGCCATTCTCACTCAGTCTCTTAGAGAAGTTCTAATGTCTGACATGGGGTGGAAGATGGGATTAGAGCAGGCTGAATGGATGAGACCCTGGGTCCCTATGACAACTTCAACCAAAACAGGCCCAATTTCACATGCCTTACAAACTAAGATTCTGCATAATATTTCAATTTCAATAAGGCTCTTTATATTAATATGTAAGTATAAATAAATGTTTTAATACCATTGCTGAAGATACCTAAATACTGGCTGAATCACAGTAGAAAGTGTTTATCGCTTGTGATATAATTTACAATTTTCCAGAGATGCAGAATGGAGAAATAAAAAGACAGGAGAAAGAGGCGAAGAGAGCTTGTGGCCAATCACTAAATTCAGATTTGCTTAATCAAATTTTAATTGACACCAAATTTCGCCTTCTTATCTCAATTCCAGAAATTTTATCCTGAGATAATTCCATCTCATGACCTAGTTTTGTGACAATTTCTGTAACATGCAAATGAATAAAGTTTTATTTTGTTTTCCCACTTTCTTATGAATACTGTGCAGTACTGTTGCTGAGACTAGATGGCTGTTCACCTCTTCTTTCTGGATACACATCTAGACTACATTTCCTCACTTACAACTGGCTGTGGCCATGTGACTATGTTCTAGTCAACAAAATATGAGTGGAAGTAAAATGCACCACTTCTGGGCCTGGACCATTAACACCATCCACGGTCTTTTCCCTTCTGTGTGCTGGGTGTTAATACCCAGGGCAACCTTCAAATCTCCAAGCTGAAGATGGCAGAGCCTGTCAGCTGGATTAGTGAATGGCTGTGGGGAGCAAAGCACTTCAACCTGGAACTACTCCTAAATTTTCGAGCCATTAAGACACTTTAGTGTTCACACTTTATAGCAACTGATATTACCTTAACTAATACAAATACAAGGGGTCTTTAAAAAGTTCATGGGAAATTTTGTTTTATCTTTTAATTCCACTTTTCCATGAACTTTTGAAGTATCCTCATATGTAAGTTCCCTGACCTACATTTTTCTCCTCTTTAGCCATTTAACAAAACTTCAGAAGTGTTTCATTAGTTATGTCAATTAATTTTGCACAGGAACTGATAGAGATGACAACAAAATTGGTATTTATTCATATCAAACATGGAAACAAAATTCTTTTCCTTTTAGGAAAAGCTCATAAATTCATCAAAATGTATTTTCTGATAGAATTCCTATACAACATTAATATAGTAGATTGGGAGAGTTAAGGATTACTTTATATATATATCAGTTATTTCTTAGTAAGAAATTTAGAACACCAATTTGTGAGGATAAATTCCATTCATCAGAGCAAACATTCTCAGGTAGACCTAGAGCTGAGGAATAGCTTTGATTTTGGGTAAAATTTGTGAGTCCACAGCTTTCTGATCAACGTTTTCACTTCTCTGTAATCTCATATTTCTCTCTCTCTATGGCTAAGATCTCACGTTTCTGGTGTCTGGACTCCCACAGCTGCTGCTTCTTACAGTCAGCATAAGTCAGATATTTTGGGATTTTTGTATTGCTGCTGTTAATTTTGGTGGAAGTGGCAGTGACAAATTTCTGGTGTGTTCTGTGCAAAGGAATCAATTTAGGACCAGTGGTCAGTTACAAGTAGCAAGCCACTGCTCAGCTGCTTCAAGAAAACCACCCTCTTGCTTCTGTAGCACCCAGTGGGGAGGATCAAAATGGTCTGGGAGCACTGCTAGCTTGCAGTCTTCTCACAAGAAGGATTTTTCACCATGGCTCAACAGCTTTCAAGACCATCTTTATTGGGATAATATCCAGGCATTTTGCAAATTTTAACCACCCAGAACCACCATTCTTGTCACCACCAACTGGTTTTGTGACAGTAGCAAGAACCTCTCCTTTTTCTTTTCCATCTTGGATTTAGTCACTATTTCCTCTTGTTTTTCGTTTTTCTGGAATACTTAGCATATGGAGAATATCTGCCAATTCCTCTGACAAGGACAGGGTTTCAGCTGCAGAAGGGCTTCGGCTTCTTGGGCTCTTTAGCCTTGAGGTCAGCCTTTTTAACCTTGCCACAGCATTAGCCCCCTGAGTTTCAGAATTTTTCTACTTAGTATCTGGCTTCTCAGCTTTTTTACCTGCCATGTTGCAGGATGGGAAAAATAACTCAAGAATTGTCTATTTTCAAGAAGTTTTCCAACCTTATTTTCTAGCCAAGCAGTTTAAAGAAGGTTTAAAATGATAAGCCTATCCAATAATGCTTTTATGCCTTAGCAGATGTGAAATACTAAGTAACTTGACAATTAATGATAAATCGCCTCTCTTATTTTGCTGGCAGAGATGTGGTAGAACAAAATTCCACCTTGGATATTTGGAGTGGTTCACAAGTTCTACTTTGGAATTCCTTAATTGTCATTCTCAATCACTGCAACATGCTTATTTGTTCTCAAATAACCTTTCATTTGTAATAATTCACACTTCTTTAACATAGGAGAACCCTTGTACACACTCATATATCCTAATTTATATGCTTTCTTTAGGCATATTCAGATAAACTACCTATGAAATGGAAAGCAATCTTTTGAATTTTTCTTTGAAAATAAAGGGAATCTGACTGAAGGATTAGTTAACACTTTGGGTAACATGAGATTCTGCATTTTTTTTTTTTTAGAAGACTCAGAAGAGAGGAAAGCCGTAAAAATTTTAACACAGCTTGTCCAGAAGAATCTGCTACAATATATTGTAGAATATTCAGAAACCACAAGTGTAAAATGCAAAATAATGCTTATGCATCAGATTGTCTTTGGTGAGATAGTTATTAAAACTCATTTCAATATCACAAAAGCTTTACTTCAGGAAGGTTTTCATTTTATCAAATTATGTTCTTGTCTCAAAAATGCAGGCACAAAATCAATGAAGACACATGAAGCAATGAAGCAGGTAAATACAACTTTGAATTTTAGCTTTATACTACAACCTCAGCTTATAGCAGCATTTAAATTTTCCTTGCAAGAAAGGAGGTTAAGGAGAGAGGCTCTGGACATGAGAGTTAACTTCCCTACTTGTCTCAAATGTATACTGATCATTCAGTAACTTGACTTCCCTTTTTCCGCTTTGGAAAAATATATGTTATCATTTCTTTTTGTGCAGAAGTACAAATAAAATGCCATCTAAATGGCATTGCTTTTACAGGGATAAGCAGATGATCTCACACCAGTCTCAGTTCAGACTGATTGTTCCATCCCTTTACTAAAGAAGTACACTTAAAAATGCATTTGGCTTAGAGGAGTCTAGCAATAATGCCTGCCTAATAAAAACAATTTTTTAGTGTCTCAACAGGCCCTGATAACAAAGTGCTTAAAGGCTGCAAAAGAAGTAGCCCAACGAGTATCTTCTGCTGATGGTGATTGATCCAGTCTCATAATGAAGTGAAAGCTTTTTTAGAGCCAGAGACATTTTTGCCCACATTCTTTATCAGGAGAAACTAGAATGAATTGTGTTAGTTGCCAGTATTTATTGAAAATTTCATCTTAGAAAGTTGGCCAGATGTTATTATATTAGAATTAAGTGCAGCCTGAGAGCCTTTCCTTAATGTACAGAATCTCTTCCATCACTGTTCTGGAGTTGGTTTGAGTCTGCCTCCAAATATTGCAGAGAAATAAAAGAAGGTTTAAACTATAATTGACTGAGTGTTTTATGCACATCACATCTTGTTTATCTTATGAAAAATGTAATTACTTAAATCCTGTATGCAGTTTCAATGTATGCATGTTAGTCTAATAAGTGAAATAAAAATATTTTTAAAGTCTTACCCTGACCTCTGATGTTTCTAAAAATTTTAAAACATGCATTTTCATTTGCAACCTGAAAATTGTTTCAGTAATTCTCTCAGATTATTCTGGGTAAAAATGTGAAAGGTGTAAGAAGTATTTATCATTCTAAAAAGTAAATTAATATTAAAATCACTGGTAATAGCAAAAGTATTTTTATTTTAAAAAGGTTACATTTAATGGATTATCTAGCTTAATATATTGAAATCATGTGATGTATCCTGCTTTTACATTATTTCGTGTCATCAGACATAATCACTTTCCTTGACTTGATGAATCTTATAGAATTACTGTCAAGCTATATTTGGCTGAGAGATCTGTTTATACAAAACTGATTTGTAGTTTTGCAGCTAAGTAAAAAGATAAATCCATCTGCTGTCTGTCATCGCACCTTTTTTATGAAAGGCTGCAGGATGAAGTCTAGAACACATAAAAAATATTTTTGGGCTGTTTCATTTTCATATATTAAACAAGAGTTTTCAGCATTTAGATGGAATGTTCCCTCAACTGTGCTTGTAAAAACCATTAATCCTCATTTCTAACATCACTACATTTAAGTTGACTACATATATTCAGATGTAAAGCAGGTCACTAGCTTTAGACAAGAGTCATGGTATGAGAAACATTATAAGTCAGTCTATAGCATGTGAAATTATTTAGCCTGGTTACTTAGAGCATTATTTTCTCCAGAGCAGAAAAGAAAGAGTGGAGTCTTCATTTGAGGCACACCTAATATGTTAAGTATGTTTCATCCTCAGATGTAACAATCCAGGTTATTATACATAGTGTATTGCAACTAAGAAAGCTTTCAGGTTTAAGCCCTAGAAGGAATATATTTATCCAAGTCAAAGTGGCATTTGCTTTTGAAGCATCCTATTCTCCTTTTACCTAACACTGGCCATATGGATTAAATTAAGCCTCTAAAGCCCTTAAAAAGCTTTTTGCATATTCTAATCAACAACAATATCTTTTGGATTAAATTAAGAAGTATAAAACCTAAAAATTCCAGAAATGTAAAAGACACCATGTCTATATGTACATGTATTTGTATGTGTGGTATTATTTGTAATAATGTTGTGATAAGTTTTCTGTGATCAAAACATCCATGCCAAATTATGTCTGCACCAGGAATTATAAATTGTCATGGTTTCAACTGGTTTATTAATTAATTTGCTTATTAATTTTTTTCTGTTTTGCAGTCCCAAATAATATTCTTAGGGTTATTACATTGAAGTAGGGTAATTTATGGTTTATTATATATATGTATTTGTCTTGGATCCATGAATAGATGTGTCTTAAACTATGTAAAACAAACCTTTTTCAAATGTAACATTTGAAAAAAAAATTTTAATACAAACTTTCTGCCTGGTGCTTCCACTTAACATCAACAAACTTCTCAGTACTGTCCCTGAGTGCTAGGAAAGTTGAGATTTACATTTGAATCTTATAGCTCAGAGCATGGCTTATAAAAAACAGTTCCTCTCTACTGTGAATAAGATACTCCCTGGTACTATGACTTGAGGGAATTGCTATTTGGAGATCTCTACAGGATGATTCTGCCAGGAAAAGGACAGAATACACTAAGGTGAATACTGGTCTTGCCTGGAAATGTGAGTCTGTCCCCAAAATAATGAACTCCTGGATTTAATACTGTATAAACCAGTCGTTCAGACAACAAATAACTCTCCTTATGCCTTCTCCTAGGGAAGGAAAGACTATGAAAGAAATGAATTTCTCCCCAATACACACACACACCCCAAAAAGCAGTGCTTGCTTTATGAGTGAATCCACAGATCCACAGACACATGCACAAAAATGAGTATTTTTCACAATGCCTCATTATAAGTTAAAAGCTTTACCCTAGAGCATTATAGCATCCCTGTACAATGTAGGCAAATGTTTCTCTGCCTGGGGATGTATATTTTTAATAGCAACCAGTGCAGTCTACTTGTCTCTTCTGAAAGTTCATTACCATTCTTTTTCCTTTCCTATTTAGAGTATCATCTTTCTTGTACTTTAATTTTGGTATTTCTTAGCACCTATAAAGGGTAGCAGGTGGTCTCTTTTGGAGCTTGAATTCTTCTATTCCTGTGCCAAGTAAATTCAGAGAGCTGTCTTCTCTTCTCTGTAGCCCTTGATAGAGGGAGCTGCTTTCAGTGCTGGGACACTATTTGATGTCTCTTCTTGTCTGGTCCCTAGTGACTCCACTGAACCTGCCTCTGAGACTGTGGGTACTGAAATGAATATCCTATTTATAGGGAAATTTTCAAGATTGTTGGTTTATCACCTACTATTAGCAATTTATGAGGACCTTCATTTAGTTCCATACTATATATGTAAAGCACAGTACAAAATTGAGGTTATCTATTTAAGTGTTGTATATTAATTATATACAAATGTAATATTATATACAGATTTATATTAATACCATTTTGTATATTAAGACTAAATACCAGAGATTAAAATATTGTTGCTATAGAGCCATTTAAAAGAATGTGCTGTTAACCTAGCTATGACCTACTTGTAGAAGGGGAAATTGCCATTATAATCTACCCGACTCCCACATATTGGTGTTTCAGAATATCCTTCCAAAGTAGTAAATCTGAAGGAGCAAGTTTCTATAATGATTTCTTTTATTATTTATAAGCTGGTAATTATTTTGATGAGGTCTCTGATGTAAGACTGTCTGCATTATATCTTAAATTTCTAATTCAAAGATTCTTCATTACTCAATTTCTCCTTGGTAAGGCTTGAATTACACATTCTGATTTTGCTACATTTTACAAAGTTTCATATCTTTGCAGTATTCTTCTCAGTTTGAACACATACATTTTGTCTTATTTTTGATTGCCCACAGATTACCTTTTCTTATATTAATTATAACAATGCTAATTCATACCTAAACCACCAGCTAAATTCATAGGTCATGCATGGTGCAAACAAGGTCATGGCTGGCTCATACAACAATGTTGTGCAAATTGGAAAAAGGCTGTCATATCTCCATCAGGGATTGGGCAGTAGATGGCATCTTCACATAGATTTTAAGAGAGTGTTCTTTCCTCAAGGAGGAAGGAAGCCTTACTAACACATCGAGGTGCCCTATGCAGGGCACAACTTGCAGAACTGTATTTATAGGCCAGTGATACTAAACTAAAAAATAAACACCATAATGTAAACAAGTTTGCTATTATAGAGAAAAATTTGAACTCAGCTCAGAGGCCATGTTGCCGACCAGAATCAGCTACTTTGGAAACACTTACCATTAGTTATGTGAGACACCAGGTGATGAGGAATTATAAATCGGCACAAATGTATGTATACATGTACATATACGTGTGTGTGTGTGCTTTATATATACATATACAACAAGATGAGATGATATGCAGGTATAGATATAAATAAAACAAGGAAGTTCAATACATCTCAGTCGTGGAGAAGACCAGGGAAGGGTGTGGTTCAGTGAAGACCAATATGCACATGTGTGTATACTTACATGTATATATATACATACATACATATGCATACACACACACGCATATATACACACACACACATACACACACATTATATATATACACACACACACACACACATACATATCAGCCATGGGGAATATCAGGGAAGACAATATGGATCAGTACATATGTGTATGTGTTACATATGTGTATGTGTTACATATGTGTGTGTGTATATACATACACACACACACACATCTATGTAAAACTAATCACTACTAGGAAAAAAGCCTCAAATCATATTTTCTGGTTTATATCACACGGCATTATTTTTATACATAAGTCATGGTTTCATTGGAGATCTGGGTAAAGAAATTTTCTTTTTTTCTTGGCCCTCAAAGGTTGGAAAACCAATTAATGACAGAAGCATTTGTTCCATCAGTAGCTCTATAGAATTTTGGTATTATTCAGTCATGTGGAGTGGCACGTGGAAAAGATGTTTGCTCTCTGCAATCAATAGCTTTTATATTCAACGTAATATTTCTAAACAAAAAGAAATATTACGTTGAATATAAAAGCTATTGATTACAGACAGAAAATATAGTTACCAATTACTGCTTTAAAGAATATAAAGTGCTCTCCAGCTGAAGTGCTTACAGCTGGTGGCAGACAATAAACTGCCACACCGGTGTTCCTCAGCTCACACGGAGTATCAGAGAGGTCCCAGATTCTTCTTAAACAAATGCCTGTATGTTTATTTTTTCTTTCAGGTTAAAATCCATGGTAGAATTTCAGCAAAAATAAATGGAAAACGTGAGGCGGGGATGCCTGCCGAGAGACTGGCGGTCTAAAGAGCCTGCTATGTAATCAGCGAAGGCAGTTAGTGGCTTTTTACAGTTTCAAACCTGCATTTTTTCAGAGATTGAATTTTTTTAGCCCATGTATCCTGCCCACAATTCATAAGAATGCCAAGGACACTGGAATGCTGCTTTTGTAAACAATAACTTTAAATATTGCAGTTGATCTAAGCCACCTTTCAGCTTTACATCAGAATGAACACACACAAATATGCTCTCCTAGATTAATAGATTCTGTGGTCTATTTACACACCTTCAATCAACCCACCATCTTTGCACTCTGTCATCAACCTACAATGAGCAACCTCACCCCTTACTGCCCTTCTCTTCGGGAGAGAAGGAAGACCCCCTCCCAGCCTCCATACCCACCTTATTGATTGCCTTTTCAAGCTACAAATAATTCATTTCTCTCTGTTGGTGTTCCATTTAAATGTTGTGTACTTTTGGCAATGCCATTAACAATTCCCAGAAGGCATGCCATGGCTAAGAGAAGGGCAAAGCCACCCAAAGAAAGAGAAGAATGAATAATCTAAAGTTACCACTCATCTACCCCGGGGCTAACCCATAACTAATTTCTAACTAACAAGCAGCTCTTTCAGATTGCACTGTTGGTCACACACATTTCAAACCAGAGATTTCTCTCACTACTCATTTTCTCTCTGGCACAAACTAATTGCTGCATGAAAGCAGCCAGGCTCTGGAGACTTGAAAAGCATAGAGCTATGGAGACCTAACAGATAATAACAAATCAATAATTGTTAGAGAAATAATCTTAGCACAGAAACTCTCACCTTCATCCCTCCCCACTAGACATTCAGGGCATGTGTTTTCTACTCCACCTCACCCCTCCTCAGAAGCAGGTAAACTTTGTCTACCTCACAGTAGCTAAATATTAATGTAACCGAGATGTCCTTACTTGCCATATGGCTTTCTGACAGGCTTTGGTTTTTAAATCAAGCATGAAGTATGAAAAGCTGTAAATATCCAAAGTCTGACAAAGCACTCTAATTTTTGCAAGTTTCATTTACTTTAGACAAAGTGTCAGATAAATGAAATCAGAACTTCTGATTTATATTGTGGTTTGTCTCCTTTCTCAGAAACTTCTCTGCTCTTAGATAATTTCTGCATCATAAGACCAAAACAAGTTTTTAGAAATTGTCATTCAACTCAGACCACTATGTAAAAATACTTTAGATCATTAAAAGATTTATATCTGATATATAAAGAAAAAACAAAGAAACAAACTATTATATTTAAACTGGAGAGATAAGCTAGTAATAAGAAGTAGACTTATCCTGGTGTGGAAAAAAACTAACACACTACAGCAGCTAAGCAATATTCATTTTTATGGCATAGTATACAAAATATATAAACTATTTGTTTTGAGGTAGAAATTGACCAAAGGAAATATTATCCTCATGGTTTTTCTCTACACAAGTAATAATTTTTAAAGTAAAAAGCAGATCTATAAACCAGTAGAAATGTCAAACTATCTTTCTGAAAACTGTTTTAAAAAAAAAATGTAAAACCTTATACTAAACTTTACTTGAACTACATACAAACAGGAATTACTTTGTAAGCTTCTCTCTCTCTCTCTCTCTCTCATCCTTAGATATTGCAATTTTATTTATTTATTAAGGAACAATAGTAAAAAATACCAAAGCAATTTTGAAAATGTTTCTAATGACTCTCCTAAAGTGGAAATCTTCTTAAATCTCCAAAAAGATTAAGCTCTTGAAATACTCGTATCAACTTTTAAGATTGGAGATGTTATACACACAGACTAGCTTTGGGGCATTATTCTGAATTTAACTGATTTGAAGGAGGCTCGTCAACTACAGACTGAGAGCGGCTGTTTCCAGAGCTGTGATTGCATTTCCAGTGACGGTTTCTACGCGTTACCTACCATGCACCACTTATTAAATATAAAACCCATTGCCCTGAAGAATCTCTTTATAATCTCTGCAACAGTAGCATCTGCAGAGGGGAGCTCCAGCCACTTGAAACTCATTAAAATATACTTGAGATTGACAATGAGTAGGGAACATCTGTCAGACTTGGCCAAGATTTCAATCAAGTGTGATGTTGCTGTGTTACTTGACTACATTGACTTAATAAATGAGTTGGCTGCTGTCAGCACAAGGAAAGTTTGGTTGCAATTGCTATCTGTGCCTTCTTCTTTTTTCTGAAATGTTCTTTCACTTGAATGCTCATGTTCTTCAAAAATGTATGAAACTGAAGTTGGTGAAATAATATACCATTTATAAAAGAAATATAAGGTTAATTTTCATCTGACTGAATTTACCAAGATGATCACTGTTTTAGTGACCTTGCATATATATATATATATATATATATATATATATATATATATATATATATATATATATACACATATATACCCCTAAAAAGGTAGATAAAATAACACCCATCTCCACTCTATGGAATTATCTCTAACTGCATGTCCAGAAGAATAGAACCTTCACTTTGATCTGTAAATTAAATGACTATGATAAATGCCCATATGTGTAAGATTGGAAAAAATACAAAAGCATTTCTCAATGCCAGAGAGCTGTTTGTCTTCAACAAATAATACCTTATCTTGTACAGCATTTTAAGCCTTATGTTTATATTTCACATTTAATCCCACAACAATCCATTTCACAGATGATTAAACGGAGACTCAAAGAGGAATGCCAATCTGCCCTAGTGACATAATTACTAAGCAAATGAATCGCGAGTCCCACCCTGAGACTGGAGCTTTTCCGCTATGTTGCATTTCCTATATTTGCCTTTCAGAAATATTTGCTCAAGGGATCAGATTAAGTACAGGATGTTCGCTCTGACCATTATTATTTCAGGGGGATGGAAAATAATAATTATTTCTGCTGACAGGATAGCACTATCTGTTCAAAGATGGAAGGATGTGAACTTCAGTCTTTAGAGGCCAGGAGAGATCAACAGGGTTTAGAAAAAAATGATCACAGCTCAATGAACACAAAGCTGGACTCAGAACAGAAGAACTAATGCTAATCTCTTCATCTGATGCATTAGGACATTTAATTACCAGGCCTGGAGAATTTAGGCTCACCAGCTAGTGGAGCAGAGCCTGCAGGTGCCTGGGAAAGCACAGACTGATCACCACTGGCTGCGTGCTTCATCTATTGATGGGGTCAAGTCCCTCTAGTTTGGTGGTATCTGCTCAGAAAGGGTGCTTAGAAGGTGTCTTATAGTGAAAAAAGGATGTCTTTTCACAAATTAAACTTTTTCCTTCATGGGCAGAGCATTAGCAACTGTACTCAGATTAGAAGCCTTCTGTCTGCACATTAATAATACCTTCTGATTTTCTCTTGTTTCCCCTTGCCCATTCCCAGCAATTAAATGGCTCACATTTAACGGCACAGTTTTCAAGTTTGATTAATGGTAAGCCTCCATTTCTATCACCCCCCACTCATTACAATTAAACCCACTGAAACACGCAGGCTTAATTCCATTCTAGCAGTCAGCCTGCAGATGCTGAGCAGTTGGACGGAGTTTGTATTATAAATAGGATGTTTTTCTAAGGACTGTCCCCTATAGAAGGTCAAAGTAGTTGCAAAATTAACATCACCATGTTTGAGATGAGATGCATAGCTAAGATTATCATAGTGTTAGTAAAAATAGGTCAGCCACACATAAATGTGTGAATTCTCCCTTCTCTGAGCTTCCTAGCATTTTATTTTTATCTTTCATATGGCACTTATCACTTTCTACCTTGTATTATAGTTATTTGTATGCAGGAATTATCTCTCTCATACTAAGATCTTAAAACTCTTTTTGTTTCCCACAGCACTTAAAAATGTACTTTGCACATAGTAGGCACCCATTAAATGTTCATTGCTTGATAAAACTCTAAAAACAAGCCACTAAGAAAAACATGAATGTTTTAAAACCTATTTTTATAAAAAGTACTTGACTATTGAATTAAACGTCCATAGAACATTTGGCCTCTGCTTTTCTGGTGTTCTCTCCCCACAGGAAACCACCACTACACAGGTACAGCACCCATATGCGTGTGCACACCCACTGACATACCCAGTGCTCCAGTCACATGGATTACTTTGCTTCTCTGGTGTCTTTTACCTCCAGGTCTCTCTATAGGCCTCCTCATCTCACTGAGACTTTCTCCCTCCTTTTGCCAAACATTTTCACTGTCTAACTCCTAATGTTTACTCTTACTTTAAGTCCCGAGGTAATGATCCTTCTGGAAGCTTTCCCTAAGCCTCTAAAACCATCCCACTGAATCTTGATGTTTTCTCTATCATAGCACACATCACACTGGCAGATGGGCTTATGAGAATGCATCTGTGAGATGAGGGCTAGTGCGAGGGTCCTTTTCCAAGGAACTCAGGACAGCCAGACCCAATCTAGCAATGGGCCCCAAGTATTCTGTGTGACTTTCCTCTTTTGGAATCAGTAGGCATCCTGGTCTCTGTGTAAGACTGACTGATTTACTGGACTAATAGCCCAGCCAACAGGAACCATGCTTATTCTTACGTGGTCTAAAACATAACAGAGAACAGATTTTATGCAAAATCATTTGATGAAGGTTTGTCTTTAAAATAAATAGGATATCCTAGAATAATATGCATCAGTGACTTAACTGGTAGTCAGTACAGGGGGAAGAAATTTACTTTTACTTTCTAGTAGCACTCTTCTCTTTATGTACACTGAATACTGGAGGAGACAATGACAATTTTTTCCTGTGGTAAGGAGAGGAGTGGAGGGTCAGAATAGGCTGCAGAGAGAAGGTAACATATTGCTTAAGTTGGATGCAACCAAACGAGGAAGGGGAAGAAGCTCATATCAGACAGAGCAAAAAGCATGAGCTCAAGTGTAGAAACATAAAGGATGTGCATGACTAGAAAATTACAGCTTGTTTGTTAAGGTCAGTGTGTGAAAGGTAGGTGTGGGAGCAGCTGAGTGTATGTCCACGATGACATTAGAAAGGCAGATTGATTTCAGATTAAAAATAGCCTTGAACACCAAGCAAGGGGGCTTCAAATTAATTCTGTAGGTTAGACGGAGTCATAACCAGTTTCCAAGCAGGAAGACACATCACCCTAACTGTGACTTAGAGAAACAACTTTGGTGACAACATAATGAATGAATGACAGAAAAGGAAAGCTGAAGGCAAGAAGATCTGGTTGGGGTGCCATTTATATGATTTGAATAACTAGTTTCAATAATTTAAAAACTGCATATCTGCAAAGTTCAACATAAATGTTAATTTAAAACTATTATCTCAATATGATTGAATTCAATAACCTTTAAGGCAGCAGAAGTAGAGGCAGGCTTTTTTTTTTTTTAATTTAGCTCAAGTAATTAAGGTAAAATTAATGTATAATTTGAGCTTAATGACCAAATCCACTAATAAGCTGGTTGCAGGCTTTTGTGTTCCTAACCTTAAGAATATGGATTACAGTTGCAGTGGAAGGGGAAAAGACCAAAACAATGTTAGACCTGCTGGGATTCAGAGAGGATTGTAATTGACAGAAAGAGGGATTTTTTTTTTTTTTACTAAATACATAAAAAGCCATACTTATTAGTCAAAATTGAGATCTAATTGAAACCTACATGTGGCAGTTTAATACTGTTATTGAGATGAAGTTCATGGTCAAAGAAGAAATGTCTTACAAAGGAAAGGTATATGAGTTACAATGTTTCCTTTCAAGTTGGTTATAGTATTGTAATTTGTGTTTAACTAAAGAAACTTTGGATCAAAATTCCAAAAGAAGTTTTGATATGGTTAAATTCACAGGAAATTTTGTGGAGTAAGATGGCCTTTTCTTTCTACTCACTACTCTTGCAAGAGCATGGCTGTGGTGCCAGGAAGCACCTGTGGTACTGCAACTCAGGTCAAGAAAAAAAGAAAAGGGCAGGCAGGGACTCAGCATAATAATGCAGAGGAAATATACCAAAAGGAGGTCAGTCTTGTGAAAGAAATCTTCAGTCTGCAGTTCCTAGCACTAACACTGAATGTGAGAACTTTTTCTATTTGGGAATGTTGTTTTTAGCAGCCATCCCTGCCTGCCTTCTTTTTTCTTTGCCACAAAGTAGATGTTAATGGGCATCTAGACCTCTCTCCTAAACATGATGAAAAGGGAAGTCGTGTGCATGGACTAGGAAACCCATGTATCAGCTTTACTAGGTTGTTTTCTAAGAGACATTTCTGTCAATTTTTAAATAAACTTTACGAAATTTTTCTGGTTATGTATCTATTGAATATGATATGCAGTGGTTTTTCTTAAACTTTTTGATCCTCAATAATTAGAACACTTTTTATGGTAACTGACTCTTAAATCTGTCTCTAGGTCAAGGGAGCCCCCAAACCAAAAACAAACATTTTTTTTTTTTTTTCCTGTGACACTACATAGAGAATTATTCATTTCAGGAATTACTCATTCCTGACTGGAAGAGGAAAAAAAATCTGTCATTACAATATGTTGCCCATGTTTCAGATAAACTTGTTATTAAAGACAAAATATCAATGCAAACTAATTTCAATGGATCACAGGTCATAACAGACTGAAGATGTCAGCTTGACAGTATTTCCTGAATGAATTAAGCGATGTGTCTTATTTTGCCTTAATAGCCCCCACTATCTTGGGCCATAAGAACCATGCTCTAGTAAAATCTGCTCTTAACATCCTAAGTAGGTATTCAATTCATCATTTCATCATCACTGTCAGGACCAAGGGCAGTGCTTCTGAAGCAATACCAACTACAACCACAGCCCATTTATGGAACACAGTAGTAGCCAATACAGTGACCCATTAATAAAAACTAAATTAATTAATATTTATTAAAGGATTTCTATGAGGCAGGCATTGCTCTAGGTGTTTGGGAACATAGCAGTGTGAATCGAACAGAGACCCTGCTCCAGTAGATTATGTAATATAATCTCACTAATGATAAGTTCTATGAAAAAAAGAAAAGCTGTATGGGAGTGTTATCTTAAACAGAGTGGTCAGGAATGCCTGTCTTTGGAGGTGACAGCTGACTAAAGATGTGAAGTCAACATGTGGGAGAAAAGTGTTCCAAGCAGAGTGAACAGCAAGTACAAAGACTCATGACAGGATCACATTTAATATATTCAAGGAATAGCAGTTGGGCTAATAGAGCCAGAGAAGAGGGTTCAAGGACATGCGATTAGAAACGACACTGGCGAGGAAGTCAGGGACACGACTGCATTTGGTCTTATAATTGTGGTGAAGACTGAATTTCATTATCTGTGTGACAGGAAGCCAACAGAGGGTTTTGAAAAGGGAAGTGACATCATATACTCCTTAAATTTATCCGTAACAACCCAATTAATTCAGCAGGCTTCTCTACTCTTTAACAGGAAAACAGCTATATCCCACATTCAAGGGCTCAAAAGGTATCTCTACAGGAGAAAAAGGTTATCAATGGGTTTCTTTTTTTTTTTTTTCCTTTCATCTCCCTTTATGAAGCTCAGCACATATCAAAAGCAGAGCTAAGGTGGCAAAACTGGTCAATTAGTAATGACAAGAAAGAGACAGAGCCCTTGTTTAATTCATGCATGGCATTCTCCTGGGAAGCAGTCAGCATCACAGTGTGAATGTTTTGTTTGCCTTTGAGAGGACCCATCAGTATGGTCCAAGCTTGGTTTCCCATGCCCCTGGGCTCATCTATAGAGGAATAAGCTACATTGGAGTCAAGGACAACTGGTTCCACAGAAGACCAGAAAATAGAACAGTGATTAAAATAACTAAATGCCCATAAAGAAAGAAGAAAAAAACAGAAAAAAAGTTATAGTAGGTAAAATGTTTCCAACCCACTCTGAAAAGCCATGTGGGAAGCCCTCAGAGCTGAGATTGAAGAGCTCTTATACTCTAAGGAACTGGGGGGTATTTTAAAAAATGGAGGAGTCATTCCAGAGCTCCTACATAGACCCTGCTTCCCCTACCCTGGTTAACGCTGAATTAAAGGATCATTTGTCTGAATTCCCAGTGTGTGCACAACCTGGCAGCATAAGAACATGTAATAATGTCCTGCCCTTCTCTTCCACTATTATAGGTATGGTACTAAGCTTATATTCAAAACTGAAAACTTCTTACCTTATTTTTCTTTCCAAATTAAAAAAAAAAAGAAAAAGAAAGAAAGAAAACAAAAAGAAAAAGAAAAAAAAGAAGTTGAACAAACCTGAGTGAAAATGTTTCCTGGAGCTAAGTAGAGTCATATAGAGAAATTGATCAGGGTGGTGAGGCACAGTTGATTGAATGAAGGCCTTCATCTGCTTTAATGAAGCTAGATTTGGGGGGAGTTGGTTTCTAGCTATAAAGACTGAAAAAATCACTCATTTTAGATATATGAAGGTACTTCAAAAAGTTTGTGGAAAAATACAATTAAAAGATAATATGTATCTGTCCTTGAACTTTCTGAAGCCGCCTCATATAAATAGCAAGGACATTTGTTTAAGTTTAAAAGACCAGATAAAGGGACCAAAAAAGAAGAGGTCTGTTTCAGGATGAAAGAAAACAAACAGATCGTCAGGAGATAATGCAGATAATAGAAACTATGCAGACTAGATGAGGATTACAGAGAAAAGAAAGAATTTAATACTAACAGCAGAATTGGGGGGTATTTTTAGAAAAGAGAATAACCTAGTTGCATCAGTGAAAGCAGTTTAGACAAGTTTTGGAAATTACTTTGTCAGCAAAGTGATTTTACCCCTTTCCAAAGAAGCGAGGCAGAAAAGGAAATAGAGGACTCTTGCTGAGGTAAATTGTCACCTAGTGCCAGGTATCCAGGCCAAGAAAATGTAATGAAAATCAAATGAATTTAGGGGCAAAAATGTATTGTATTATTTTCTAAAGTGGGCCAAGACTACACAACAGAAATTCACTAGAAAATTTTAAAATGCTCTAAGAACTCTTCAAAGAGCCCAATGGTCTCCCTCAGAGAATCACTATGCTTATGGGAGAAAACACGCTCCCGTGAGTACAATTATTGAATTTATTCAGGGCAAACTCTGGAGCAGTTTTTTGCAGCCTTGTGGATGCATTCTCTAGTGGAACGACCCACTGGGCCAGCTCGCTCCCATTTGGAGGGAATCTCAAAGGCTTCCTGCTCTTCCACTTCTTGTGTAATTGGGACAAGGGCTCTGTTGTGACCTGCTGTGACATTCTTACTCCCTCCTTTTAGAGTCTGGAGCTTCTTCTTAACCGGCCTTTTAAGAATCCAGTCAAAAGTTTTACTTCATCCATCAGATTTTGCTGCCACCGTGTGTGAGTAGTTGCCAGTTATTTGGGAAAAGAAACAGAATGGCTTTGACACTCCAAGACTGAGTAACCTATTTTAAGGAATAAAATAAATAAGAAATTGCCCACTTACATTTTATCACAAAAAATATACACTTAAAATTATTAATAATTAATGACATTAAAAATGAGAAATTGGTAAGTAAATATCTGTTCCATGGAGTCAAGACCAGAAAACAAGTCAGAACAGCCTTTCGTTCAACTCTGCTCATATTTCCACATCATCCCAGGACCACAGACCATACCAGCTCCCTTCTCTGCACACTTCTCATTGATACTCCTCCTGGCTTCCAATAACACTGATATTCAAATCTCCTCTTTTCAAGTGGAAATCGAGAATTTGTTTTCCACTATACTTCTCAGCATCTTTGTCACTTTTAGGAAATCACCATATTCTCATCTCCGTTTTTACTATATGTAAAACAAAATTCATGAATTCGGCTAAAGTCAAACTGCTCTGACAAGGATTGATGACAAAAATCCCTGCAGAGCATTTCTCCATATAAATTATTTTGTAAATGATTGAAAATACAAGTTTATATAAATAAATATGTGGAGAAGAGATTTGGATTTGTCAACTTTCTTTCATTATTTATTTATAGAGCATCCAAAATTAGATAAATTTGATGAATTCAGTGTTCCTGTCCCCTAAACATATGCTATAAAATTGGGTGATTTGGTGGTAAAATACTGTGCATGAATATTTTTAATGTGATTTTTTTAAGGTACCATTGGTAACATATCAGGATCCTTTTTTTCTCCTCACTATATATGTTTGCTCCACTTTGAGCTGAATATTTGTTTCAAAATGACCTAACCTGCCTGACACATAAAAGTCGTGATTTTTAAAACCTTATGTTAACAGTGCATACAGAGTGAGTACAAATATAATTATAAATGTAATTTTCATTCTATTCTCTTTACTAGGCTACAGTATCTGTGAATAGTCTATTCCAAAATCAAAGATCAACCCAAATCCCTTCTACCAACTCTGTGCCTGTTTTATAAGTATTTATTTAATGTCATTGTTCAATAAGGGACCTAGAGACCTTTCGCTCTAGGTGGAAGGAAAATGCAAATCTGTTAGTTATTTGCTAAGGTTCCTAAGGACACTGAAAACCCACAGGCACTTGCAACTGTGAATTTCCCAGGAAATATAAAATCTTTGTCTTCTGAAGTATTTGCTTAACTGAACAAAGTTTGCACAGCCTGAAGAGGATTAACATTAACAATAATACAAAATTAAACCTTTGACATTCCTCCAGTTCATTTCTATGGTTATCTCCCCTTTTCCCAAATTGATTTCCCCAGCTCTATTATTTTAAAAAAATAAATTAAAAACTTATGGTGCTCATTGAACATGCCAGACATTAATGATGACAGTTGCATTTGTTTTCTTCTTGTGTTCATTTACTCAAGAATATTATCTAGCATTAAAAATGGGCCAGGTACTGTGTCAAATACTAAAGCCAAAACAATAATTAAGAAAAAAAAACATTATTCCCCTCTTTGAGAATTTATATTTTGTGGGTAGGAGACATAAATACATAAGCAAGAATTTCAAATATAATATAATATGTGCTATAGGAGTACCAGTGCCATTGGGGTATAAAGAATATCAATGCTGGTGGGGAAAGTCCAAGAAGAATTCATGAAGGAGACGAAATCTGAGCTGGTTTTAAGGCATCAGTAAACATTTGGTGGTCCAGAATGAGAAAAAATTTCTCAGACAAAATAGCTTATACAAAAACATGAGCATCAGTGTAAAGTGTTCTATGTGTCTGGAGTAAGAAGTAATGGAAAAACAAGTAGATTGGTAGAAAATAAGGCAATAAATTTTTTGTGGTATCAATATCACGAAGCTGAGGCTCACTGATATAGATACAGACTTAGGCATTCCCCTAACGTTCAGCGTTTACATGTTTCCAATTTTTCCCAATTATTAAGCTGTGATTTAATACTTTTTAGTCCTTATCTTTGCCCACATCTCTAGCTAGTTTTTAAAGATGAGATTACCAGAAATGAAATTACTGAAGTAAATGTAAAATTAGTGAAATTAGTGAAGTGTCATTTTAAGTATCTTGCTATATTTGCCATATTTATTTCTAGAAAGATGCCAACTTATCAGCAGCATGGGAGAGAGACAGTCTCACTGTTCCCTTTGCCAGAACTGAGTCTCATCATTTAAAAAAAAATTTGTTAAATGGATGAGTGGAAAACAGGATTAGATCTTAGAGCATTATGAATATCAGGTCCAGCAGTTTAAATTTAAGTCTAAAGTTAATGAGAAACCCATTGTAGATTTTTGATCAACTAGACCAGCCCTTTGAAAAGATTAATTTTGGCAACAAGAAATAGGATAAGATGGCATTGGCTTTGCTTGAGAATCTGCACAGTTTCAGAGGCAGGGAGAATGTTGCCACAGTCCGGGGCAGCACAGTCCAGCTGAACTTTCTGTGATGAAAGAAACGTTCTGTATCTGCTGTGCCCAATATGGTAGCCACCAGCTGCATGTTGCTTTTACATGCTTAAAATGTAGCTAAGTGCCACCAAGGAACTGAATTTCTCATTTTATTGAATTTTATTGAATTTAAATTTAAATAGCCACACGTGGCTAATGACTATCATATTGGACAGCACCGACCTAGAACAATAGGTACTCAAGACAGAAAAACATCAACCTAGCAAGAAGAGAGCAAAAACAGATCGAGTGAACAAATTCTGTGCCTCTTTGGATGTGCAAAGTGAAGGAGATGGAGAATCCTAACTGATATCAAGATTTAGAATCAGAGGGAAATGAAAGTTGGTCATGGTTACAGAGACTGTAATACCGAAGAGAAAAGGACTCAGAGGAAGTAATGAGGAAGGGAAAGGAAGATTCTCTCTCCTCTTTCAATAGATAGCTCCTAAACTTGTCAACAGGATGTTGGAAATAACAGATTTAAACTGACCAAGAACCATGGTTTCATGCTTTTCCGGGCTGTATTGACGTATATAAAAATGTGATAAACTGTTGGATCTTAACCTATATTTCTAACCTACATATACAAGCTAGTATTTCTCACTGTCAGAAACTCTGATAAAAAGAAAACCATCCTTTACACAATAGAAAATCTGAATTCCAAAAATAAGATAGCTTAAGTATCTTGCCTCTACCACTTAAAGGTAACATCTATTTGTGACACATAATGAGTCAAGCTGAAACAGTAACTATGTTAATAAAAATGTAAGCGTAAATGTAACATAAAAGAACAAAACTTAATGAGGACTGAAGACCAGGCCAAGCAAGCAAACGTTGTATAAATAACGCCAAACAATGGTATAAAGCTATTAATTAAATCTATGCTGATGGGTCAACTATGAAGGAAAGTGAAAGAAAGGAATTTGTTTCTCATTTCAATCTTTGCATGACTAATTCTTTCTTAACTTTAAGGTCTCAGTTTAAATTTAGTTCCTCAGAGAGGACTGAGTCTATACGCCTCTTTTCCTGTAATTGTTTTCAATATAACTCTGTTGTTTTCATTCACAGTACTTGTTGCATTATTCATTGATTTGTTTGTTTATTGTCTGTCTCTCCATGAATGCTAAAACCCATGAGAGTCTGTTTTATTATCTAATGTTTATCCAGTGTCTAGGACAGTTTCTGCTCTACACGAGGTATTCAGTAATTTTTTGGATGCAAAAGTGAATGAATAAATGAATATACTGTTTTTTGCACAATGGACTGAAGATCCAGTGGACTAAGAACAATATTCTACCAAGATCAAAGTGAGCCTGCAGAAATCAGCCAGATGAATTCTCACTTCAACCAACCAAGAACAGGCCTTGCAGGTTCAATGTGGCCAGCTGACAGTCTCAGTTTCTGCCATATTATTCAACCAGGGAGAGCTTCATCTCATGTCCAGCAGTGACCCTGTTCATAAGAGTGATTGTTCAACTCAGCAAAATCAATGCAATTATGGAATATTTATTTATTATAGGACCTTCATTATAAGATAAAATGAATCCTTAACTTCCTAGATAACCTCAAAGAACACTGATTGATCATGAGTATATGAGGTGAGCATACATAAAATAGCCCTGATCCTGGAATTTCTTGAGCCTTTTATTCATACCACTACCTAAGATAAAGCTTGTTCCTAGTTCATCAAGATCATAGTTAATCACACACTACTGTTATTATGAGAATGAGAGAGACAGAATATATGAGGGATCTTCAAAAAGTTCATAAAACGATTTGTATTATCATTCAATTATATCCTTTCACAAACTTTTTAAAATATCCTTGTACGTATCTGTATATATATATGTTTGAATGGACCCTTCTGATGTTCTGAAAATATGAATACTCAGGCCATTATTTTGTCCTAAGCCTTAAAAAGCTTATATTTGCAGCATCAATAGTTTCATTCTTGTGTAACAAAGTGAGAAGAAAAAAAGCAGCCCCTGACACCTGGGAGCTGGTCTGACCTCACAGCCAGGCCTCAATGTTATTACAAGCTGGTCTGATATTCACAGTCAGGCCATGTTCTTCTCCTGTTGGACATAAATGGTTTCACAGAACATCAACATCAGACAAGATCACTCTAAGACCATGACAAAGTGAAATAAAAACTTCTCTGTGCAACCTACAAAACACAAAACATCCCCTCTCTCATTAAGTGAACAACTTCTACTTATTTACCAGTTACAGCTTTGTCCTCACCCTAGTCTGCCCTCCCTATAAATAAGATTTACTGAGAGAGTCATAGAATTTCCCTGATTTTGGACAGAATAAGCTTCAACTTCCTTAGACCTTCCTTAAAATTACCCAACAGAAGCTCAAATCCTGTAAGTCCTAACTCCCTATTAATGAGATGACCCATAATTCCTGTCAAAGAAAAATTGTACCAGATGGAATAAAACAGGCAAGGAAGACTTTATGCAAAACATTGCACATCAAAGAGAGATTGAGCTCAATCTGCTGAAACAAAAGTCAGGAGAGTTTTTAAGTGCTAGCCTGAGCTAGTGGAGAAGAACTAAAGGACATTGGAGGAGGTTGGTCAATGTGATTAGGACATCTGTATTTTCCAGTTGGCACTTATTCAATTTAGACTTCTACCTCCCACAGACTCTAGGAAATAAGGGGTTCTCTCTTTCCTAATGAATACAATTCAAAGGGATGTCTCCCAGGTTCTTGAAAAACATTTCTAGATAGTAAAGCTGGCAAGATGCTGAGAGATTTACTTCTCAAAGGGATAGAGAAAGAATTTATAATTCTTTAAAATCCTTTGTAATTCATCCTAGAGTAAGGAAGAAATCTGTCTCTTTTTTTAAGTTTATTTATTTAATAACATTATTTTTTTCCATTTTATGATGTTGTGGAGCAGTTGGGGGGAAGGGGTGGGGTGGAAGGAAATACGGTGGGAGAAGGAGGAAGGAGAAGAGGGCAGGATTGAGGCCTGTGGTACCCGCCTCATTCCTGCAGGGGTGACCAGGGGGCTTCCAGTGGTGTCTTGGTCAATGTTGGGCTGGGTACAGATGTAAGGGGGCTGTGGCCAAAGCCCTCGCACCCCCACCACTCCAGCTTGGGAGCCTGGGGTGCTCCCTGTGGTGGCTTAGTGGTCATCGCTGGGCTGGTTGCGGGTGGGGGGCCATGGCTGAGGCCATTGGCCCCCACTGCCCCAACTCAGGAGAGCCTGTGGCACTTCCTGCACTGGTTGCAAGTGTCAGGGGGGCATGGCCATGGCCCTTTGCCCCCCACCACCCTGGCTCAGAAGAGTCCAGGCACTTCCTGTGGCAGCTCAGTGGGTCATTGCTGTGCTGGTTGCAGGTGTCAGGGGGCATGGCTAATGCCCCCAGCCCTTCTTCCTCCCTGGCTTGGTAGCCCAGGGGACTTCCAGTCCTTCTAGGTCTTATAGGTGTCCTTTGGTGTTGTGAGACCTTTACAAGATAATATCAAACTTTGTCTCTGGTTAAGAGTACTTTGTTTTTTCTTCCAGTTCTTTGTGGGATTATTTGCTGTTCCCAGCACTTAAATTCTGCACTGGAACTAATTTGTTGTCCTTTGCTTACTTCTAAAACAGGGGAACTTCCTGTGGGAACCAGCACTTGAGCTCTGTGGTTGAGCTAAATTGCTGCTTTGCTGCTGATTTCCTGGGGAAGGCTTTTTGTGCAGCTCAGGTTTTAATGGTTGACTTTATAGGTACTTCGGATATCATGAGATCTGATACACCTGGGTTATGTAGAAACTCTGGTCTGGGCCTGAGTCTTTTCAGCAAACTGTACCCCCTGTAGTTTTACATTCCTAACCAGTCTCTTCTGAGTGGTCCTGTGCTGATTGGGGGACAGATCAGCTGTCCATGCTGTGCCCCAGTGTTCTCATGGTGGGCCCGTCTCCCCCACCGCCCTTACTCCAGACGTTTCCCATGGGGTGGGCTGTGCACTGGTCCATTGTGATGACTCACTGGCCTCTGAGTGGTTCCTTTTTTTCAGTTGTTGTGGCTCCTTGCTGCTATGTGGGTCCACAGGAACCCTATTAGTGGTCTTGCTGGCCTGGGGCCCTCTTCTCCCCTGCCGCCTCCAAGCAACTTCATCCGAAGGGCACAGCTGCACCTTTTGCCAGCTCCTGCTCTGTGTGCTCACCAACTCCAGCCTTGAAGTGGCCCAGGGCTCAAAACAGTTGGAGTAGTTCTTTCTATCTCTCATCGTGGCTTCTCCCACTTTCATTAACTCCATAGGTCTCTCCTCCTTTTCCCCTTAGCTCTAGTGGCCCCAACTTGGCTGTCGTTGCTTTTTAATAGTTGTAAATTGATTGACTTGTGGGAGAGAGTGACAGTGGGGACCATCTATTCTGCCACCTTGACTGGATGCCAGAAATCTGCCTTAAGTTTAATCAAACTAAGGAGAGTTTTAAGGTTGTTTCTTGATCAGTCTCCATGATGTGTGGTCTTTCCCACTACAATTAGTAAACAAAACTTGTTCAAATATAAGTGTATTCCCAGTGGTCTTTAGTTGAATGGCATTGACAAAGGAAAAAAAAGATTCACTAACTGAAGAAAAATCACAGCTGGTTTTCAATTCATGATTGACTACATCTAAACTTCTCAGATCAGAGGGAAATTATCTCCTTACTCATATTTAGTACAGCTTCTTGGTCCTTTGATGGATCCATTTCAATATGCATGCCTCTCTGTATGGAATGGCTGATGCATTACTCAGAGAGAGCATATTTTTCTTTGAAACATCAGATGTCCCAGGATATCTGTCAAATGTGGCAGTACCCATCTGGGTGTCCTTCTCTCCTGCTGGTCACTGCTAGGGGTGTGATGATCTCCTAATACTTCTAAATTCTTGTTAAATTCCTCACAACTCTAATTTAATAAAATATGTAAAACCATGTTGTACCTAAGAGTTTAAAATGACCCAGTGAGAATCCAAATTTTTTTTAATACCCAACATATTGATTACCTCTAAAACTGAGTGAAGACTGTTTCAATTTCTGTATATTGCCCAATTTTGCCAAGGTCATTAGTATATACAATTTCAGAAATAGCAAACAAAAAAATGTTTAGGTCTAGGTCAAGGGTTCAGAAATTACAGCATGCAAGCTGAGTCCAGCACATGCCTGGCTTTGTAAATAAAGCTTAAATGGAACACAATCGTGCCCATTCCTTTATTTGCTGTGTATGGCAACTTTTAGACTACAATGACAGAGTTGAGTAGTTGTGACAGACCATCTGCCCTGCAAAGCCTAAAATATTTATTTTCTGGCCCTTTATATGAAAAGTTTGCTAACCCCAGATCTAGGTTAACAAGCAGAAAAATAATTTGTCAGAGAACTATTTAAATCTTTTTAAAAATATTAAATCAAGCATGATTATATTTTCTGTATCATGTTGCAACCTACAATATCTCTCAACTTCCAATTTTGTACTAATAATATACACATTAATGCACACGAATTATTACTACCTCATCTAATTCTAAGAAGACCAAGAGAATATCAGTGCCAGCCATAGAGCATTACTTTTCTCCTTGTACTGAGTAAGGTTAACAGAAAATGAGAAGAGAGCGGTGCTTTCATGCTCCATGCCATCTGTTCTGTGCTTTTATCCAATACCTTTTCCAGCCTACTACCTTTATTTTTGTTTACTAAACAACTCTCATCAAGCTTTTCAAATCAGTCATGGTTTCTCTCACCTACACAAAATACGCTAAGGACATCTATTTGGAAATCCTGATACGACTTTCAGCATGGCATTTTATGTGACATTACAGACCAAATTCTTGCCCCGAGTTTACACAATTGAACATTCTGATTTCTCACTCAGCAATAGGTAAGAAAGAAGCAAATGTCAAACACAGGCTATGATGTCAACCAGAGGTAGCGATGTTAGCCAACACCTCGTTAAAATGTTTATGCCCTAATGAGAATACAACAGGAAGAAAAGATCTAATGGGCTAACCTTCCACTTCCACAAGAGGCGATGTAACCTTAAAATCAGCAGAAGTAGGTGTACACGCTCTCGTAAGGTTTTCAGGCCTATTTTCTAAGTGCAATTTCAGGATAGTAAGTTTCCCTGAGAATTTCAGGATGCCTGTGGGTCTGCCCCCTGCCATTCTTCATTCCCAATTCAAGGGAAGAACTCAGGGGAAGCCTTCTACTTTACCTCATGAAAAGTGACACTGGCACATCTCAGGCCAGGAAGGAAGTAAAAGGTGCTCAGGGCCACTATGCTGGAGAGAGGACTTTTCGGTGACAGATAGATAAGGAACAAAATTGTTTTCTTCCTCCCAGTTTTTTCCCTTCCTGTTAGTCATGTGATACTATCTTGGATGGCATTTAAAGCAAAGGACCCAGGAAGAAAGAGGTCCAAAATAGTGTCCTCGAGGCATTCAGAGGGTAGAATAAAAGGTGCACTCGAGGTCTCTCCAAAATTCCACCCATTGCCAAAGTAGGTATATTGGGTGCCAGAAATCTGCCAGTCGTCCCTTCAGATCCACGCTTTACCCTTCTCCAGGGTCTCCTCTTCTCTAGGAGCCTGAGCATAGGGACTATGTCCAAGGGAGACTGTTGAGCACTATCCTATGAAAGAAGCGGAAAAGCTATCGTTAGGTGCAAACTCCACTTGTGGCTTCAGAAGCTACAATATATGAAATGGAGAGCCTGGCAGGAGGGAAGAGAGAGAGAGATCAGATCGCATCATGGAGTCAGAGTATTTGCCCTCCTGGTTCTCTGCTGGGTTGCCCCAGACTGGCTCTAAGCTACAACCTAGAGTCAAAACACGACACCTTTCTGGACGTGATCCCGGTGCTAGTTCTCCCTCCTTCCGTCAGGCCTAGAGATGGTGAGAGGTCCACTGTGCCAGTCCCTGCGTGCCACACTACCCCTCGTACTTTCCTTACACCCTCCCATATCTGCAGACAGTATCTTTATCAACCCTTCCTTGAACGATCCTAATTTGAGTGGGTCATCTTGGATCTTAACTGATACATGGGGTTGCATGTCTTACATAATAAAGAGCATACATTTGCCTGGAGCATATCTTTAAGCATGTATTTCTTAAGAAACATGGAAAGTGGCAGCAATGTGTGTCTTGATAAAGTAAAAGAGAAGAAAATTTCCAACCTTTTAAGCAATTGAAAATAATATTCACATTTAGAATTTATTGGATCCTATTCTCTCTACTTTCTAAACCATTCCAGTAGATGTACCTTAGATGCTTAGGGAAGCAGTGACTCCTCTATAGAACACCAAAGAAGCTGCCAGAACATTCTTAGTGAGAAGAAATTGGCTCATGCAAGAATTAGGCACAGGAAGAACACTATAACCCACCATCTTGAAAAAGGTGCCACAGCAGGCAATGCTCAGCTTTTCTTTGCTGAAAGAAAGAAACTTCCAGCTGCCTCAAAACCCTCTGATCACCAAGAAGTCGAAGAACAGTCATAATTCCATAGCAACATCTAAGAACACACTAGGAAGACAGTATCACAGTCATGCCTATTTTGGAACCTACATAACTGTAGACAGATGAAATCAGGAACAAAAATGTCAGTCTGAACTAAAATTAGAGAATTATGATAGCTCAGAGTTAGAGAGACTTTTAGTTCAAGTTCTCTAAACCAACCTGTAGGGAGATGCCTTCATAGCACCCCTAAGAAGTGTCTAACGATTATTGGAAAACCATCAGTGACTGCAAATTCGGTGACGGAAAATTATGCCTTTCTCAGTAAGAATGTTCTATTTGCTATCAACTAATTGCTAAAGAAAATTTCTTTTATATATTGAAGGCTTTAAGCCACAAATAGTTTGCATTTAATGTCTTTTCTTCTTCTCCCAAATGATTGTCCTCGAATTTCTCTCTCCATTGCCTCTGCATACCCATACACACACATGTACAGACACACACCACATACCCCACATATACCTGTTTTTCTCTTCTCTGGGTAAAAGTGGTTAGTTCCTTCACCTTTTTCTCATATGGCATTTTTCTCTAATATTTTCCCCATCCTGGTCCTTGTCCTTTCGACACTTCCTGGCTTATCACTGTCCCTGCCAAAGCACTATTTTTTATTCAGTTAGTGTTGCTATTCTGGGAGTGTGTTGAAATGAAAGTGACCAGGATTCTATTATCCTTCATATTATCTGTCTGCCCAGGTTCAATCTATCTATTAACCATCACTCTTTGAATACAGCTGTTCAATTAGAGAAAATATCAGATCTAAGAATGAAAAGCCTATTTTCATTATTTCATTTACACATTCAGAAATGTCTAAGCCACTGAAACTAAAAGCAGAAGGGGACGTAATGTTAGCAGAACATGGAAACTATTCCTGGACCCACTGGAATGCCTGGTTATACACAGAGAGGAGAAAGTCTCATAGGAGGAAAGGACACCAGTGAGGTAGCACCCGCCCCCACACACATCCTATTTCCACTCCAACTGTCACTTGAGGGCACCTTATCTAAACTTCCATGACTGACTACACAGAGACAGCTGCATTTGCTAAGATATCTGCATACCACTTTTCTAAAAAAAAAGACTTTTAAAGTATTTCATATTTTCAAGCTGATTCCAAAGAGACCTGTGTTTTCACAGACATAAGCATTATAGAAATGCCACATAGAAGAGTGTCAAAGACTGTGCGCCTGGTGGTTTGCATGGTACAGGTTCTGAATGCTTTCACAAAAGTCGAGAGTCTTTATAAGAGCAGGAGCAAAATCCCAGAGAGTTTGCGAGAAAGCCCCTTGAAAGGACTGCCACTCTGCTGTGATAAAAGCCAACAGAGGCAAAAAAGGAACACGTTACCAGCTAAGGATTTCAGCTAGCTTTGGGAGCACGAAGGAAGCTTGATTGAATACAATTTTTGAATCTCAAGAGAAAAAAATAATCCCATGCAAGAAATAGGAGCAACTTTTGTAAGGTGAAGCCTCAACCTACAATTCTCACTTTTTATCATCTGTGCCTTCAGGTGATAGCGAGGCCAACGCTTTTAAAATATAGGTGCTAATCTGTGTGTTTACTGTGGTTAGAACACCACAGGAAGAATATGACAGAGGGCTTATTTTGCAGCATAAAACAATTATATAATGAGCTTATTATAGATCCTTGGTCACAATTCTAGAAACTCTTCGTCACAATCCTAGAAATGTTCATAATTATCAAGTGATACCTCACTCTTTCTAAAAAAGAATTTAAAGCACTTTATAAAAATAAAAATTTTGTTTTTACACATAGAACTTGGTTAATCTGGTTGTTAAAGATAAAGAATTCAGAGAAAAGTAAAGTGAGAGCCGAATCATTAGGTCAAGCAAAGTAAGTTAAACGATTTAAAGCGGGACTGCAAATTTGACTCTGGGCTTCTTGGTGAGTGGAGCCACGTGGGAATGCAAGAGGTTTGTGGCTGGATTCCAGTCTAGCTCAGCAGAGGCTGAGCTTTCCCCCAAAAATGTCTCAGAGCTCCGAGGACAGGTGTAGTGTTTACCTCCAGCTGCTACCCGTTTCACCCAGAGGTTTTCTGATGCTCTGATATGTTTTACTTGAAGTCCACATAAAATTATATTTGAAAATCTGATACTGAAAATATTCTCATCAACCATAAGTTAAAAACAACCCAGGTACTCAGGAGAGGTACAGCTTTCTTGCCACTGAAACTCACACAGTTCCCAGAGTGGCAGAGCTGACATTATCTTGGACAACATCTCTACAATTTGTGCAATGGGGATTTGCACATGGCTATTTTTTACAGTATTCCTCAGTACAAAATGATGGCATAACACCAAAGAATTTTTTGATAACAACAACTCTGAGTCAAAATAATATGTTCCAAGCATATAGTTCTCAGATAATTAAGTTTCAGTGAAAGTTGCAATGTTAAATATCTAGATTCTAGGGAAATGTATATATAGGTAGACTGCATATCTTCCAACAGCCTTCAGCTAATATTTTTCTCATAGTTAAACTTTTTTTAGATCAATGTGTTAAAGGCAATATTACCTAAGAAGCAGATCGTCTAGGTTGCTTATAACCAGTTCATACTGAGTAGAAGTAGGTTTCATGCCCTCTGTTCTAAAAACTCTGAATTGGAACGCATGCCTGAACTGATGCCCCTCCACCTATTCACCTCAATAGTGGACTCTGGGTGTCCTCAGCCACCCTGGACTTTCATGGGAAATAGTTATTACTCATCTGCATGGGTCTCTGCTTAGGCTGAAATTGACCTGCAGACAGAAATAAGAACCACATTAATATTTAAATAGAATGGGTTCTCCATAAAGTTTTTTTTTTTTCCAGTTAATTCATTCTGTAATTTTTAGCCAAGTAGATACTGAGTAGAAAATATGATGTGGTTTGTATCACGGCAGCACTAAATCTGAGAGGGCACTCACATAGTGTTTGCCTATTCCAAAGAACTCACCCAGTTCAATAGGTAGGAACATCGGTTTATTAGACTTATGGGAGTTGCTGACGGTGGCTGTCTAGCTGGATATCCGCATGGCCACAAGGTACATACAATAGTTATATGGTGAGCAGATCAAAGTAGTGGTGTACATCTTTTGCATGTTTACGCATAGACCCTCAGAGCACACAGGAGGTCTGTCTAAATAGATAAGTCAATCTACTCACTACTCTCCTGGCGCCAGAGTGCTTTAACACCAGCATGCTAATCTACTAAAGGTCTCTGCTTCCTCCAGTCTTCCATTTGTCTTAAAAGATTCATGCCTTTCCTTGGGTAACTACCTTGGCCAGGGGTAGTTTCCTAGGGGAGGGGGAATATGTCTATGTCCAGCATTTGGTTACTAACAGAATAAGTCAGTAGGTGGTTACTCCACAAAGTAAAGGGAAAAGGTACAATCTTAATCTGTGATGACAGGTTATATCCCAGGATCCAGAGCAAAGCTCTAAAATCATATACAGCTACATAACCTTAATAACTTACAGAATGACTAATATAAATAACAGCATAAATGTCAACACAGAAATGCAATAATATCTGGGTGGTTTGTGGAAATTGGCCTAAGGTACTTTTTGGAAAATTAAGTAGGAAGTTTAAAGGTAAAGTAGTAAATATTTCAGCTTTGCAGGAGAGATGATCTCTGTTGCAACTACTCAACTCTGCAATGCAAAAGGGACCATGGACAATATATAAATGAATGGGTACGGCTGTGACCCAATAAAACTTTTTTATGAAAACAGGTACAGGGGGATTTGATCCAAAGGCTATAGCTTACAGACTCCTGATTTAGAAAACTTAACCCTATCCCAGCACCCAGAATTCAATCTTCATGTATAGAACTTATCAAGATGGTCCTCTTCTTTTGCCAGTAGTTGTTTGAGGTGGGCATTTGAACCAATTCTAAACAAAGAGATATGAGGGAGAGAAATCTCTCAGAAAAAGTTTTCTCATTCCTAAGAAGGAAACAGCAGAAGAAATCATCTCTTGGCTCTTCTAATTGTTGTCTGTAGATGTGACACGTAGAACTGCTGCAGCCATCCTGCTACTGGACTGAGCTTAAGCCAGCACACTGGGGAAGCAGAGCTAAGAGATTCTCAGAGAAGAAGAGCCAGATCCCTGACCTATTTATTTATGCCCAAGACGTCCTGTTACTTGAATTCTTGTTAGTGAGATAATAGGTATCCACACTGGCTAAACCATTATGGGGAGTCACAGCCTAAAGCAAACTAATACAGAAAAAAAAAAAGCAAAATGGGAATAGTTACTTTTCTTCTATTTAGAAAATTTCAATATATTACTGCTTAATAATGTATGCATTCATCATATAGACATTAAAATGAAATATATAAAATATGAATTTCACTTTATAGCCTAAAAATTTTATTCAAAAGTTTGACTATATCCTCACATCTCAGATATCAAAAAGTATTATTTTAAATAAGAAAAGTAGGAAAAGTAGAAAAATAGGACAAAGGATGTTGAGATAAAATTGGTAGATATAAATCATGACAATGTACAATATTTCTATTACATTCCAAGACAAACTAATTACATATCTATGAAATTAAAAGTCAATTTTGATGAAAGTCTCTCTATTTCAGGAGTATGATACTTTACCCAAAATTGCCAAGAAGTTTATTATAAAACATTGAACAGTTTTTAGTTCTTGGTTGTCTGTCTTTGGAAATTGTGCCCTGTTAGAAGTCACCATGTCCTCTTTTGACCTATTGTGCTCTGAATATACCAGTCCACTGTGGCAGATAATATTTTTCACAGAAATTTGTACCAATATATATCCCATTCCATATGCCTTAACAATGTAACACTGACATTGCTCCATCTTGAGATGGGATCTATGTGCCTTTCCCTTGAATCTGAGTGAATCTTTTAAACTGCTTTAACTAGTAGAATTCAGCAGAAGTGACGCTGCTTGATTTCAAAGGCTAGTTCATAAAAGTCAATATGACTTCTGCCTTTATATATCAGTCATTTTCTCTATATGAGGGTGCTAGCCCTTGTAAGCCAACTGCCATGTTGTGAGGAAGCCCAGGCCACTGGGGAAGTCACACATGGGTGTTCCAGCCAACAGCTGCATTTAGGCCCCCTGCAATAGTCAGCATCTACCACCAGACAGGAGGGTAAATTCACCTTAGGGTAATTCCAACCCCAACTTTTCTTTAATTGCATAAATTTAAGGTATGCCACATGTTGTTTTGATGCACTTACACATAGTGAAATGATTATCATAGTCAAGCAAATTAACAGACCCATCATTTCAAATGGTTTCCCTTTGTGTGTATGGGGTAATAGCACCTAAAATCTGCTCTCTTAGCAAATATCCCTAATAAAATTTAACCTCCAACTTTTGAGTCTTCCACCAGAGGCCCTAGATATCATGGAGCAGAGACAAGCCATGCCTGTTAAACACTATTTGAATTCCTGTCCCACAAAAACTGTGAGAGATAATAAGTGATTAATTATTGTTTTAAGCCACTAAGTTTTTGGTAATTTGTTATGTAATAATAGATAACCAATACAGTCACTATGGTTAAAATTCTCTATTTGTTGGATAAAACCATTCCAATGAAAATATCTATACTTCACTTTATTATTTCTTCCCCAGAATAAGTTAGTATCTGTTTTCCTTAAAATATCAAGTATTATTTTGTTTACTTATATTAGGCACTTGTCATTATATAGAAATTGGTTACTCTGAAAATGATGTGGTTAATACACATGAATAGCAAAGTAAAACTGTATATAATAGCATACATTTTTGAAAGAACAGACACAATGGCAAAGATGCCATGGTTCTCTGTCTACAGCTGACTAACTTAATTGTTGATACTACAGTACTAATGTGGCTAAATTCAGTGATCCTTCTCCCAGATTTACAATCAGTAGCCAAAGATGTAAATACTAATCTCATCTAAACATTCTATAAATAAATGTGCAATGAACACGGTTTTTACAGCACCACAGTCTCATCAGGTACTTGTGCTAGGGCTTCCTCTCCATCAAGCCATCTCTAATCTGGATATTAAGACATTTCACTTCCGATTTGGTAAGTGGGGGCACACAAGTGTCTCAGACTATAGAGAGGATGAGTGTCCACATGAGACAATTTACATGGGATTCAGTAATGTCTTGGGCCTAGGTGAATATGCTTTTGTTGGCTAAACCATCAGGGACATGCAGCTACTGATGGAAAGTCTATAGACAATGGTACTTATAACTAACCTGACTGCTCCACCTGCAAAGTACATAATTTTCTCTTACCAGGCAGTAGCTGACCAGCAGGCATTGCCTCAGCTTCCCCATACCTTGCAGGATGCCCACCAGTGACACTAGACAGTCTTCTGAGCTGTCCTGCTCCTCTCCAAAAAGCTTCCAAGATCCTTTCATCGCCCACTGCAGAATTCCTCTCAGGTCATACCCAATAATCCCTCCTCCTGTCCCCTACATACCTATTCTTCTAGGTCACCCTAGGAGCAGAAGTAAGATAGAATGGTTCTTTCTATTGCTCCAATTCTATTGCTATGATATAAACTTTTTGCCCTGCTACCTTCAGGCTTTCTCCCTTTGATTCTCAAAAGCCTGTTTGGGAAGCTTAAAAAAAAAAAAAAAAAAGAAGAAGAAGAAGAACACTGATCGCCTCTTACTATTTCCAGTCCCATAAAACAATCCTACATCTCCCCAGAGGCAAAGTAGATATCTGTAATTGACTGGAGGAAAGGTCTTGAAAGGAAAAGGGGAGAAAGAAAAACACACATATTAATATTAAAAAATATTCTCTTGTCACACATGCCAATAGCCACAAGAAGACCAGAACAAGAAAGTTCAGGTGACTCAACCCAAATCTTTCACATAAAAATAGAAGCCAAATAATAACAAGAAAGCACACAGGCTACGGGAAAATCTACTAGAAAATAAATTGAGGTCACTTACCTATCAGTCAGGGGTTAACAGAATTATCGCTGTGTTTGAGAAACAATCTGCCTTGAAAAACCCTGCTGTTGGGGATAGGGAGAGTAAGTTTTTAGGTAAGTTATAATAATGGATTAGAGGATCCATCTCCAGATTAAATTAAAATGCTGTAATTTACAGTTCCTTCTAATTTAATCTAAACCGTATGTGGGGCTGGCAGTCAAGTAGATGTGTTTCCAAAAAGTAAAAGAAAATCTTGGTTTCTGGGGATATTGGTATAAATTTCTTCAGATGCATTACCAAATCCTTGGTGGCCAGTCTGCTGGCATCACACATGAAAAAGAGGGATGGTGATGACAAAGAGGATGCAACTTGTGGGGAAATTCTAAGTTGCCACCTCCACCAGCAGACAGCCCAGCAGCACCCCACAGCTCTTAGAGAGCCAGGAATGGTAGCTGACCCAAAGCCAAGGAAGCAAAAGCTGAGAAGAGACATTAAAATAAAACAAAGGAAAGTAAGTATAGGAAGGTCTAGAAACACAATAGGTCATGTAGTCTGCTCTCCCACTCAACTTCCTGTAAAACCCATCTGACATTTGGCCTGCCCACCAGTTTATGCACCTGTATCGTTGGAAGGCTCACATTTCCCAAGGCAGCATATTCCAATTCTAAATTGTTCAAGCATAAGAAAGGTTTCTCTTGTATTAAGCTCAAGCTTGCTGTCCTACTATTTCCATTCTTTGGTCCTATACAAATTAAGCCTACTCTGTATTTCACATGACATCCCTTTAATTATTTGAAGACTGTGGTTAAGTAAGAGCAACAAAGAAATGAAAAGCAGGAATGAAGCTGGGCAAAGAAGTCAATCTATCGGTGGGCTGGGGTCCTGCAGGCCACACTCCAGATCAAGGTACAAAGAAAAGAAAAGCAGTAAGTAGCACACCTCAGAGAAGCATCACATTAGCTTGCTGTGTCTGCGTTCTACATCGCTACATCTTCCAGAGCTTGTGAACAGTGAGACAAAGGGCTCCTGGCTTTCCTTAGCGTTTCAAAGGGAAACGACGACTCTTCCCCCAGAACAGTTCTCTGCAAGTGTGCATGGGGCCCTGCTCTTCTGGAAGCGTAGACACAAATGGCTTGTGCTAATTATTCTCACTGTGTGAACCTTCAAAATGCTGTGCCAAGCAAAATGTGGGCAGTTTTCCTTACAACATTGCCTAAATGTAGAAGGGATTTCTTTCTTTTTTTTTTTTTCATTTGTTTTCTGCTTTTAACACAGCTCTTTTCCCTAACATATGAACCTTGAATTCCCTCTTGCCAAGCTATTGTTTACCTTTATAACTGTATTTTCAACTCAGTATGACTCTTTAAGAATCAAAAGTATTTTTCAAAAGGGACCAATACTGAATTGTGGATTTGGCAATTTTTTTTTTCTGCAGTTGTTTGTACACTAGAATTAATACTGCATATTCAGTTGGCTTTACAAACTCAAAATCTGAATTACCTCTTTGTTCTATTGTTTTCTCTGATAAGCTAGTTGTTCGTGCTTTAGGACTGAGAGGTTAGTGGCCTTATTTCACAGAGGAGTCAAAGATTAAAGCAAAAAGTGATGAGTAAAATATTATTAATAGGATCCTGTTTCTACTTTTCCCCAAAGCTAGCATGTTATCATAGCAAGATTTGAATGAGAAAAAGCTGGTACAGGTCAATTAAATGCTGAAGGTAAATGGAAAATTGTAAGTTAAAGAAGAAAAAATGGGCAAAAGATTACATTAAATTCAAGTGTTTCTAAAAAAAAAAAAAGAAATAAAAGTAGGCATACAGTAATTCACACAAGTCATGTGCTTGATTTACTTAACCTCTCTGCAGTTACTATTTCTCACTAACTTACCAAAGTCAGCATCACTTCTTATGGGAAAAAAGGAAATTTTGGCATATCAAGGAATAAATAGAACATTGCAGCATTATTCACTGAATCATTTTGGGGGCAAATTTAGTGCTGTTTTCATGTCTTTGTATTCTTTCTAAGTCTATGTTTGTCAATGTCAATTCAACCCTCCCTGAAAACAACAGAGCTACAATTAGAGATGTAAAAAGCAGTTTGTGTGCCATTTAAATGCTGCAAACTGGCAATCTTCTCATGAAAACCACAAACAATTACTTCCATTCTCATGCACCAGTGCATCTGGTGCACCACCAGTTTTGATCTGGGACTGTGTATGAATCGACAGTTAATTTCACGGCTAGAAAAAAAAGCTACATTTTTTTGACAAGGGTGAGTTATTTCAGTCATAGGACATTGCCATACTCATGTGGTTAATGGCTTAAAGTATACAACCAACTAACCAAATAACAATTCTTTTCTTTAACTCAGGTAGTTTTCCAGGGGTCACCAACACGGGATGATTCTAACCTTTTCCCCATAGAGGACTAAGTCTTGCTGTGCTGAGAACACTCAGTTATCAGGAGCACAAGGAAGAAAAAGAATCTTGAATAATATCAAAAAGGAGAAATTTGGTTTCTATTTGATCTGTGCTTTGCCAACTCTGATCAAAAGTGAAATAAAAAACATTAATGAAAGCAAACCCATCCCTAATCCCATTGCACTGAAGGGCACCTTCATTAAAGAAAGATTTATAGACTTAAAAGACATGTATTTGCATCTATTTAGTTTATACATGAAGAAATTACATGTGGGGAAAATATTGGAATAAACAAAACCACTGAGATAATGAAAGCCTTTGGTACAACATTGATATGCAAGAACATCCTTCAGGTTCACTCGAGAGGAAGTGAGCTTTAATGCACAGGAATTAGTAATGGACTTTCTATTTCATTATTAGAATTAGCCTTGATCTGGAAGAAAAAACTTTTTTCTCTACCATTGAATACATATTTTTCTCCATCTAATATATTATACTAAAACCTTAAAAAAAAAAAGTGGCACTTACACTGGAATTTATTATTCCTGCAATGGGCATTGCCAGAAACAAAATAGCTGAGAAAACTATTTATTTTTGAAAGAAACAAGTTGTTTCCATGGATCATAATAACATTATAGGGGATGCTAGAATTCCCTTTCCAGCAAGTATTTTAAAGGAGAGAGTCTCCCCACTAAAGAAGAGTTTAGACAAAATCTGCCAATGGCAGAGAAATGAACTAGATCAGTCCTTAAAATTCATTCCAAGCCCATTCTTTTGTGCCTCTAGTTTCCAAATGCTAGTTCTTAAAATCAGAGCAGTGAGTAGAAAATTTGATTTATTAGCAAGTTATAAGCACAGCCTGATTCAGCCTCAAATGTATTTTAATATTTTAAGGTTTGGGTTCTGTAATTTGAACTCAAGGCCATGCTATACCATTGTGCTGCCTCCATCTCTCACTAGCTTGGTAAGACTTAGTGTGTGAGGAAAATAGACTTACGTGTATTCCAAAGTTTGTCCAATGAAATACAGAGATTCCTTCTAAGGCATAACATCTGCTCTCTGTTTGGGCAGAAAAAATATATAAGATAAAATATAAATAAAAAGTTAGATTAAAAACTGGAACAAAGTGTGGACATTCCTCAGACTGGATACCCAGAGCAGAAGTACTCCTACCTTTAATATTTTGAGTCAACATTAATATCTATTGAGTTATGCTGTTGGAAATGTCAGTATGATATAAAGTCCAGTCCTTGCACTCAAATAAAATACAGCCTTAAAGCTAAAGCATGAGAGTTTTCACTGATCTCTTACAGGTATCTCATAAGCCCAGCCCCCAATTCTACCTCACCCCCCACACCACCAAGATATGTATTTCCAATAGAACTTTAGGGATTCATTCAGAAGAATGAACAATACAAATTACATGGAGAGAAGCTGCTAGAACAATTGGAAAAATGGAAGTAACCCAAGTATCCATGCCTCCAAAAGCACAGCAAAGACTATTTTAGGATCGTCACACACCAGTCAGGCTAGTGCTGAAGTGCAAATGCCCTCACCCAACTCTTGCCACTTCAAGACCCACCAAGTCCTGAGGATATCACTGTTTCAAAGGACTTGAGAATTCTAATTTGACTCCAGATTTGCATGTGGAATTCAGTCCACTGTAATCTTCTTAAGGAATTTATCCAAGGATCCACTATGTGTGGGAAATAAATGGCCAAGGCATTCTTTACCAGGGAAAATTCAACTGCTTCCATGAGATGCTTTTGTTTTCCAGTGATTTCTTGGTGTAACTGTTGTTAATGAACATCCAAGGGATACAACTTCAGTGACTTAAAAGCTTACAAAATATATTGTCTATGCTGAATATTTAGTGTTATAAAGAACATAAAATATAGCCTTTAATTCAACTACGTAAAATATGTTTACTAATCCCTTTCAATGTCCATCAGTATATGTTTGTATCCAGTCTAGTGACATATCATATTCTGACTTATTATATTATTATTTGCTTACCTGTCTTATTCTTATCAAGTTTATAATTACTTGATACCATGATTTATATCTTCTTTGTTTTTTTAAACCCTGGAGAATCTTATATACTGATTTGCTCATAATAGTTGTTCAATAAATATTTGTTGAATAGAATTATCTACTGCCACAGAGATCTTGGGTATAATAGAGCTATAGAGGGAAAAGATTCAGTTTGCCAAACTGCCTTGTAAACATAAACTCTCTTTATATAGATGACAGTATTAAGTGTTTTCACGACAGGTCTGACATTGGCATTCAACCCTCATTGGAAGTGAAGTACATCTCCAGCTTTGTCACTGGATATTATCTCATGTGTCTCTGTCCCTTCAAATAAAAGTCTTACTTGTATCTGCTTATTGCTTTTTTAACCCAGGAAAAGTTCAGAGTTTATCTTGCTCGGATACATTTTTCACCTATTTTACCGATAAAATAGATCAGTTCCAGCAGGAATTCAGTAGCTCTGTGAGAGCCATGTGAAAGCCCAGGATAGGAGATGTGGTGTTTTTTACTTTACATTTTTCCTGCCAATGTTTTTAGTTAGGTTCTGCAATAACACTCAGTTTCTCTTTGGAGAAAATGATAGCCTTCCTTAAGAATAACAAGATGTGGCTTCTCATCATGGGAGAGAATATTGGCAGTTGTGAGAGAAAAAACAATTGATAGCATTACTTACAAATATGCATTTGATATTTCAACAACATAGGTCTGGAAAGCAAAATAATTAACCATAAGCAAGCTGCAAATAATGCAAGGCAGATTTCAGTAGAGTTTGACTTAGAGAGTTTGCAGTGAAGACTGACCGGCTCTGTCAAATGAAGAGGTTGTTTGTATGGAGTTGAAATCCTGTTCTGGCTTTCTTTTCTGACACTGTATATCACCTTTCTACTCTCTCTAAGTTACACATCCAGGAAGGGCCACAGCAGATCCCAGAAGACTGACGTCTCAACAGGAAATAATTTCATTGACAAAAGCTCTTCAACAGCTGGCCATCTCCGTGACACAGAGGCGTAAGAACATCACTCATCTGGCTAAATCCCAATACACATGTGCTTTTTCACTCATTTTCAAAAGTTTCAGTAACAGTGATTATACATCAAGCAAGAAAGTGGGAATTAAAAACCAATAGTAAATTTAACCACAGCCTCATGTAAGAATGATTCTTTAATATCAGCCACAAACATGGATTTCAGTTGCACTCACTTCATGGTCATCTCCTCCAAAACTAGAAGATCCACAGAGTCTGATACGGATTGAATTGTGTCCCCCAAGTATTATGTGTTAGAAGCTTGATCCCTGCTGTGACTGCTAAGAGGGTGGGAAAACCTATTATGGTAGTTGAAAGGTGGGGCCTTGAAGAGGTGATTAGATTCTAAGGACCATGTCCTAATGAATGGGCTGATAATGGTGGTCAGGGGTGTGATTCTGAGGGTTTTAGAAGAAGAGAACATGAGATGTTAGTTTATCTCTGCTCCACCATTTCTGCCATGTGAGACCCATGTCACTGTCGCCACCACCAAGACCCTCACCAGATGTGTTCCCTGGACTTTGAACTTCCTAGCCTCAGAAACCATAAGCAATAAATTTTGTTTCTTATAAATTACCCAGTTCCAGGTATTTTGTTATAAGCAACAGAAACAGACTGATAACCTAGCCCCTTCCAATTCTAAAGTTCCCATTCTGAGAGCTGATACCAGGCTCTACCGTCTTCTACTATTGTTTCATAGCAGCTCATAATAACAGGCTACAAGTCAAATCAAGGCTTCAATTTTTTTCTAAATACACAACACAACAATTCACTTCAAATTTCTGTAAACATCTTACATCAAAGTGCTCTGTGGACTTTTTCAAAAAGAGGGTGCAAGAGGTCTTCAAAAAGTTCATGGAAAGATTCACACTATCTTTCCATTCCATTTTTCCACAAACTTTCTGAAGTACCCTCATATGTATGGCATTAAACTGGAAAAGGGGTTTTTTGGTTGTTTTTCTTTTAGCATAGCTTATCTCTCATAACTCAGTTATACATTAAAGTTGGTGTTACGGGATGATTCTGAAAGAAGCATGCAATTGAGAACATCTTCCTGGACTGTTACATGTGAGAGAAATAAACTTGTTTTGAACTTTTAGATTCTTGCTCTATTTGTTACAGCAGCTGGCCTGCCCTCACCAGTTGTATTTGAGCTTTCAAAAGGAGGATTGTAATTGATATACACCATCCCCACAGCTTAATCTGAGAATCTCATTCCAAAGCATTCTGAACATGATGTGGGGCTATGGACAATGAGATCTGGAGAGTCCACTAGCAATAGCATGGAACGATAGAAACGAAGTTGACAGTCAGAGGCTTCACAAGCAGCTGGGAGGCCAAAATGCTACATGGACTGGAGAGAACAAAAGCAAACCTCAGCACTCCCACTTCTCACCCTCGAATCTCCAGGAAGAACTTAGACGGTAAGCAGGAACCCAGCAAACAGCCTTCATATGACTTATCCTCTTATTGAGTCCCCAGTTATAAATGGAAATTCTTCATTCAATGAACCTTCTGAGTTACCCGCCCCTGCAACTTTTGCCCAAACTTAGTATCAAGCTTTATTTGTCTTTCTGAACAATTCTAAACTATTAAACTGGAGTAGGAAAAAATAAATTTATAAATAGCTTTGCAAAGTCTTCTGGATAAGTATCTATTGAGTCACAGAAGCAGGACATACACATGAGGTGGAATTATAATGAGAGAGGAAATCTATGTTTAAGTACTAAAGAGATTATCTCTGTCTTACTGTCTTGTTGACATTATTGGCATTATCTAGGAGCATTTTGATAAAACATATTTTTTTATTATAACCAGATATTACCAAAATAGGGAGAGTGAGAGAAAGTGCCCTGCTGCATTCTCTTAAAATTAGTCATGAACTTACTAATTAAAACCTAATTGTGAGAGTTACTCTCTCAAGTAACATGTTGATGGCCCCTCTTTGAAAAACTGGCATGGATCCCCACTAATTTAAAAGTTGTCACTTATAAACCCAAAGAAATTGGCTTATTAAAATGAACACTAATGGAACGTTCTGTTGCTCAGAGATGACAGGACAGAGAATTGAAGGGAGGAAGGAATGAGTGTGCATGTCCTGTGCTGCCTTTCATTATCTGAGAAGAAGCCTCTGACAGCAGGAACACCATCAGAAGGACGAAAACAAAATGAGTGTGGCAGGAACCACATTCTCCCAGTTTATTAATATGTATTACATATAGCTCTAAGCCACTGGGTAACACAGATAGGTGGGTTATTCTAGTCAAATATATTAATTTTAAACAAGTGTATGAAGAGAGGTTCAAGGACAACACAGTTTGGTATATCGTAGTTTATTTTTTATATGACTGTTTGAGAAGCCCTTTTAGTCTGGCATAAGGCAAGAGAGTAGATTATTCTTTAAACAACTAAAAAATTCAGTGAATGCATTAACCTATCTCCTCAGTGAGTCATCCAAGTAACACTTGAACACATACACAAGCACACACACATTTTTTCCCACTTTAAAATGCTTTTTAACTTTATGTTTTTCCATGCTTTCCATGGCTACCTAACCTCAGCAAGTCTATGATTGCTAGGGTAAAATATTGCATGTTTCCCAATACTTTAATCTAAGCAGCAAATAAAGCAAGCTCCCCCTCCCAATCAAAAACAAAAAAGAAAAAAAGACACGAATAATAATAGAAAAAAACGTCCTTCACAGTGTAACTCAACTTCACTTCCCTTTGATACGTTCAATGCCTGTCTGTCATATTCAAGAGACTACCATGTAGGCTTCGTACTTCATTTTTGTCCAAATTCATATTTTCAAGTCATTGAAATCCATTAGAATGAATTAAGTGGGAAACAGCTGGCTTTGGAGCTAAAGTCTTGAATCCATATGCTGACTCTGCCAATTCCTAGTGCTGTAATTCGGTATAGTAAAATTCAATGTTATGGTCCTCAGTTTGCTCATCTGTATCAGGTTAGCAAAAGTATCTTCTTAAGGTTATTTAGCAAGGCACTTAACAAAATACCTTCTACATGGTGGAAACCCAGTAAATAGTAGCCCCTACTCTTTTCATGCTCCATTAGACAAGCACCAAGGTTATGCTCTGCTTTTCTTCCTTCTTCCCTTCAGCACAGTAATATTTTGTCCTCACACAAGAATTGTTAATTATTTTAGAAACCCTTCTATATTCATTTTTGTAGTGCTTCCCACTCATTTGTCTGAATTAGTTCTCTCTTTGTCATTATACTAACAAAACAGTTTATTGAATCCTTTAAGGATGCAATTCTACAGCAAGCCCTGTATTAAGTAAATTCTATTTAATAGCCTGACCTGTCCAACACAAGAGAGCTAATAGAGAGTAAAAGAAGGTGAGAGAAGAAAAAAAGTGAGAAATGTCGGCCAAATAAAATGTGGAAGGAAGCTGAAGTGCTTTTGAGGGTTATCCAGCCTTGACCCAAATCTGGCTCATGCAATGGCAGCTCCTACAATAAGACATTATCAGAACACAGTTTGCAAGAATTCTTTACCTGAAAACAATCTTAGAGAAAACCTGCTACATACAAACACTTTATAAACACAAAAATTAAGATGGAAAGCTTAAATGATTTTTCTTAGAGCATGTAACTATTAAATAACACACCCAAGACTTAAACACTACTTGCCTTAATCTTAAGACAGAGTTTCTCTCCTGAAATCATTGTATACCCTAGGTTATTAACCTAAGAAGCCATCAATATATCTATTCATAAGAAGTCATTTTTAATTTAAGACACTTGTCTATCTTCTCAAGAACAGGTAGACTTTTCTTGAGATAGGATTGCTTATTGCATTTCACTAAAATCCGATCTCAATGTCTTCAAATCTTCTGAAGCACTTTAGATATATGTCAACCAAAGCTAGCTCCACTTTGGTCAATAGAATAAGCAGCTAGATTAAGATATGAATTGAAGGAGAACAAAAGTTACACATAGTAAAAAAAACTATCTTCCTAGAAATTTTCACTATTTTTTAATAACTTTTTAGGAAAATTACTTTCAGACAGACATTGTATTAGGTATTTTAATCTACTCTTCTCACTTTATCATTAAAAATAGCATTTTTTCAATATATGTTTTTGAATGAAGAAATATAATTTAAGCATTATTATCTACACTTTCATCAAAATGGGACACGAGTGTCCTAGGCAATAGATAACGTATTCAAAGTCACTAGTTAATGCGTAATAAGTCTAAATCATAGCCCAAGCCTCTTTGAGAACAAGCCCATGTATTTCCCTCTCAACTTGACACTACTTTAGCCACTGCTCTGCATTAAAGGCATCCCTTTCAGAAGGTGTCCATTACTTCATGGATCCTCAGAGTGCAAATGTATCAATCATTGTACACAGTGAATATATTAGTGAACATGAGTTGATTGGAGTACCTAGGAGAAAAGAAGCATTTGAGGAAAAGATGGCTGAGAACAGGTGAGTTTTGACTGAAGTGAGAAAGTCAGAACCAATGTGAAGTCTGAGGCAGGCCTGGCTGATGGAGTGGTAGCTGCAGCCATGCAGGGGAGGCCCTGGCAAGGCCAGGCTGCCTGTTGAGGAGAGATCGTGCAGCAGAGAATCACTCCACACTTCTTTGTAGACCGGCCCTGACATCCAACCATCATTTTAAATGTGAAGTGCTGCTTGGATCTGATTTTGAGGATTTCGGTTTTAGGATTTCACTGCTATTTTCACTCTGAAAGGTCATTAGAGAGTACATCAGATGGAGATAACTCTGTCTCGGGCTCAGTGTGCTGCTACTATAAGTGTGCCCTCCTGAAAATAAACTACATCTGGCAACCACTCGTGTGAATTACCTAAATAAAAGACTCACACTGTTAATGGAGCACTTTCATACTAGAAAAAGAAACCATTAGATTTGATGTTAAAAGAAACTGCTACTGTCACTCACTTGATTGACTGCATCTTTTATTAGGTCTTTGCCAAATTATTTTACGGTATTTCTCTTTTTAATCTGCTTCCCTTTGTTGGGATATTAAGAATGTATATTTTGAAAGTAGTGGTAAAAAATGTTGAGAAGTATAAAATTCAAGATCATAAAAGCCTTTTCATGGGTGGCATTATGAACTTAGCTGTCATGGGGAGTCTGGAATGTAGGTGTACATTTCAGGTAGTGAGGATTATGTTGTAAAGCCAAGTGGAAGTATAAATTGGAGCTTTTGGTTTGGTCAAAGACAGGGAGTGAAGGCAAAGAAAGAGTAAGCTTGGGGCATGTAGCAAGACCATTAACAGAGAGGCCTCCTTTGGTCGCAGCCTTCCAACTAATGGTTTCTGAAGTGGGATTTCAAGGACCAGATGTCAGCTCTGCTTATCAGGGCATGCTCTATTTGAGCCCCGTCCCATCTTTATCTCCTGGCAGAGCCTGCGATCTACCTGGCTAACACATCAGACAATGTCCTAGGCTTAAATATATGTACCTCCATTACTGGGGACCCTGCTGCAGTGTGTATAACCGGAGCATCTGTGTACCTAGAGAACAAGGAATCTAGTGCAGGAAGACACAGACCAAGCTTTGCATAGCATGAGGAGTGTGAGAAGAGCTGTTACAGAACTCTGACTGGCTAAAGGTATACATGATGATCAGAGCCCACAGGACTCTGGGAAATAGCTAATAATCATCATGACAAGCTGTCAAGCTCCCATTTTTCTCTTTCCTATTTTGCATATTGACCCTGAAGTGGGTGGTATTCTCATTTTTTATGCCTCACCACAAAGCAGCAGGGCTAGCCCAGCCGTGGCTGGTATCTGTGCAGCACTAGCAAACAGCCACCCCTGACAGTTGTACAGAATCGCATGCTTGCGTTTAGAAATGCTGCACACAGAGACACGCTGGTAGGCAAGGTGGCCAAGGGTGCGATGCTGGTGATGTGCAGAGGATTTCAGGTGAGCCGAGAGAATCTCATTAGCAAGACCTCTCCCATTCTTCTTGTTTGGTTGTCAAAAGGCCGATGAGCCCAGGAAATATGTACTCAGGCACAGTAGTGGTTGTTGTCTGACTGTACTTGATATGTTGGCCTAAGTTACCCACCAGCCATTCCCAATTCACTAACCAAAACAATTCTTTAATTCAGAGCATTCATCATTGTCTTAGGTTGAATTCCCCCAAAACAGACCCTGAGACAAAGATCCTTATGAAAGTGATTTATTAGGAAGTGTTTCCAAGAAATCCCAGTAGAGGAAGTGGGACCACAAGGAGAGGAGGCTTTGGTTGGCAGAATAATGTCCCCCTTCCCAAAATGGAGAGGTGACAGAAGCATGTATGTCCACCTCTAATACCCAGAGCCTATGAATATGTTGCCTTACCTGGCAAAAAGGAATTAAGATTGCAGATGGAATTATGGCTGCCAATCAGGTGACCATAAGATAGAATAATTATCCTGGTTTATACTGATAGGCCCAGTTTTATCACAAGTCCTTAAATGAGAAAGAGGAAAACAGAAGAGTAAGTTGGAGAGACAGCAGCATGAGAAAGTTCTGACGATCTGTGCTGGCTCTTAGAGATCAGATGTTATGTGGAAGGACTAGAGAGAGGCCTCTAGTAGCTAACGGTGAGGCCCAGATGACAGCCAGCAAGGAAATAGGACCTCAACCATGGGGAACTGAATTCTGCCAGCACCCGAACAAGTGAGGAGAAAGGTTTTCCCCTTGAGCCTACATAAAGGAACATATCCTTGCTATTGCCTTTTAGCCAGCTAGACCATACAAGGTTTCTGAACTGCAAAACTACAAAATAATAAATAATATAAATTTTTGTTACTTTAAAGTCACTAACTGCCATGCATCAAATGTGTCCCACAAAGGTTCATGTATTGGAAACTTGATCTCCAACATAACAGTGTTACAAGGTGGGAAATCCAATTACGGTATTTGCAATGTGGGGCCTTTGAGAGGTGATTAGATTGTGAGGACTGTGCCCTTGTGAATAGACTGATCCATTCATGGAGTAATGAGTGTGGTTCTGATGGCTTTATTAGGAGAGTAAGTGAGATGTTTAGCTCTCTTACTCCAGCCTTGCTCTTGCCATGTGATGTCCTGTTCACCATGGGACCCTGTAGGGAGATCCCACCTAGAAGAAAACCCTCTCCAGATGTGATTCCCAGACTTTGGGCTTCTCAGCCACTGAAACTGTAAGAAATAAATTTCATTTCTCTATAAATTACTCAGTTTCAGGTATTCTGTTATAAGCAACAGAAATGGGCTAATACACTAATATTGTGATAATTTGTTGCAGCAACAATAGAAAACCAATACAGAAGCCAAGCAAAGATGTGATATCAAGCAAAATGCTCAATTCCTTGGAGGAAATCTGATGACAGTATAAGACACAACTCAGAGTTTTTATATCATGAACCAGAGAGTTGGGTATCATACTGCATCATCCATCGAGCATCAGTTGAGGGCTAGGAGTATGGAGCTGCAGTAGAGAACCTAATTCTCCAGGCATTTCCCACTCTCCCTATGGACAAGAAAGCCTCTTGCAGTCTGAATGCAGCCTTCCAATCAAGAGGTAAAGGTACTGCTGTAGGGAAAGAAAGCAATGAGATCCAGTGTGCAGAAAAAATGGTGACAGAACCCAAGGGCATGCAGGCAGAGTGCTGATACTGTCCTCTACAACCATCCATCATCATAAATACACACTCTCGAAAAGTCTTTCATGTAAATGAAACCACTGAGTAGCTCAGCAGATACAATATAAGCTTCGAAAGCAGAGGAGCTTGGTTAAAGCCCAACTTTTATTTGTGACTGTAGCTGAATTATCTACTCCCTTTCAGTCTTAGTTTCTTGGGATGGATAATACGAATTATTAATGGGCAACTTTCTTGCCAGGTCTTCATGAAGATTCAATAAACAACTGAAGGGAAAGCATTTTGCACAATGCATAGGAACCAGCTATAGTTCTCTTCCTCTTTTCTCCTATGACCTTGACTCTCAGGACTAAACACACGTTGTCTGCCATGGGAAAGAGATCAACACTGAGTTTTAGTCTGGATCTCAGCATCCTGCATATTTTTTTCTTTCCTTTTAGTTTATAAACATGTCATTTTCCTCCCATCTTTACAAAAGTGCTCTCTCTTCTTCAAAACCTCCTCTAGATACTGAGGCTCTATTTTTATAGTCAACTTTATTAAAACTGTATTCTGCACTCCATGTCTGTATCATCTCATCTTCCATTTGCTTTTAAATTCACTAGGGTCTGCTATCTATTTCCACAATCCAATGTATTTGCTCTTTGAAAGCATTAGACTGTTTGTCAAACCTACTGTTTCTTGGGCTCATGGTAGTATTTGACATTGTTGACCACTAACTTCTGAAATGCATTCCCTTCCCCAGTTCTAAGTTGCCTCTTGCTCGTGGTTTACCCCAACCTTCCTACCATCCTCTCCCTCTGCTTCTCTCTGAAATGCTAAATATCCCTCATCTGCAATCCTCTTTTCAGCTCCCACTTTAGACTGTCAATTTAATAATATTAATAATATCCAATATTGATTGGTATTTACAATGTGCCAAGCACTTGATTAAGGACTTTACACCCTTCATAAGGTAGTTACTATGAATATTCCCATTTTATAGATAAGGAAACCAAGCCTGGAAAGGTGAGAGAACTTTAACAGAGTTACATGAGTGGTAGAGCTGGCATTTGACTCCGGGAAACTAATTTATGCCAATTATTTATTTATTTACTTTTTGCCTCTCTTCCTGGATACTACACCTATTTGCACAATTTCAGCTACTAAAAAAAAATGTGCTGATGACTAACAAGTCTGTATCTCTAATATCTAGTCTAATATCTCTGCTGAGCTACAAACCTCAGATTGACTTACATGTACCACAGGCACTTCACTGTGTTCCCCAACCCCAACCACACCCACATCAGACAACCTGCCCCTGGAGAGCAGGGATTGCACCTCATTCGGTTCAGTAACCCCAGCACCGAGCACAAAGTAGGAATTCACTAAATATCCATTGAATGAAAAAAAGAAGCACAAACAAATGGACTAGTAAAGAGCATGTCATACCGTGGCTGCATACCCGGACCTCTGCGTTCCCCACAAATCCCTAACAAATGCCATTCAGGTGCTTATCAACCAGAAGATGTCAATGCAGATGCTGCTGTTTACCTCATATGGCAGTCACAGGCCCAAGCACCCACCAGGAAATACACACGTGTAAACACCTTAGCTGAGACACTGTCACAAAGAGAAGAGGACACAGCCATCTGTGAGGAATGATTTCCACGACTACGGTGACAGTGGCATGTAGCTCCTCCAGGTGTTAGCCAAGGCAGTCACACAGCACTTTGCACTTCAAGATTAGATCGGAGAGAATACTAAGACAAGAAAAGGAGAATTCCAATCAGGGCAGAGGAATACACTATGTGCTTAGAAAATTGGAACAAGGATACAATTTTTTTTTCCTAATATAAAAATTACGCAGGGCAAAAAGGGGGCGTCAAACATCCCTCCTCTTCTTAGATTCTATTCAGGTCTTCCTTGGAGAAAAGTCATGAAACAAAAAGGAAAAGGAAGAATTGGGGATTCTTCATTCTTCTGTTTGCTAACCATGTGGTGGCAGAAATTGCTGCCAGCGACATTGTTATTACATAGAACATGAAGAATAAAGCACCTTGAGAAGTGTCTTTTTATAGAACAAAGACTTGTATACCCTGTGCAGTCTCCTGCCAATGGCAAGGAAATACGCATGGCCTATTGGAAATAGACCAGAAGGAGTCCTAGGTTCCAGGACTAACTCTACCTCCATTATCTTACCTAGCTAGTGTTTCACAAGATTCCATCTCCCACTCTGCAGAAGGGGAGGTGAAGCAGACTGAGGTCGTCCCTAAGGTCCTTTAAAGCCCTAACTTTCCAAGATTCTCGCTCTTGATTCTCAGCAGCCCCAGGTATCACTTGCCACAGTGAAGGCTGGAATCCCTCCAGAGGAAGGTAGAGAAAGACCTGGATGACCTAAGCAGTTGTGTCATAGAACACTCAAGAATGATGTCAGTTATGAATTTAGTGACATACCACTGCCACTCTGGCTGCCATGAGCCTATGGTGGCTCTGTAGTTTGTAGTAAAAAGAAATTTCAGAAACAGGAGGAAGGAAGAATCATGATCTTGCAATATCCATTATCTATCTCCCACCTCATCCTGTTCTAAACACTTGAACTCTGAACTAGACAATACAAACTGAAGAGAAGTTTGGTATGTGGGCTGGTGAGCAGCTGGCCAGCTCATCTTTCAAATACACCCACTAAGTAGTTGTTAAACTGAAGCAGTCCTTACACAATAAAGTAAAATTCTGTGTGCCTGGGGATAAAAAAGATCATACACAGAGAAAAGACAGAAGTTAGAAATAGTCTAATCATGCTAGAGTTTTGAGAAAAGGAATAGGCAAAGTTTGTACAGGTGACCTTTCCTGGTACCAGATTTGAAAATGCCAGTAAGAAGCAATGTACAGCATTAAAGATGGGATAGGTTTTTAAGGAGCAAATAGTAAGTTACACTTCTTTTAATTATATACTAAGCCATTTGAAATCAGAACATTATAGGGAATTCAGAGGAGCTCCAGAACCTGACAGTTATAGACTCTAAAAAGAGCAAGCAAGCTGTCCTGTTACACTAAGTTCACACATTCTCAACCCTCTGCACAAAGCCCATGTAAAAATAAACAGCTCAGGGACCTACAGAAAAGGGTGCATCTTCGTATCCACTCCCAGTGCAGATCCTGCCTTCAGTACACAGTCTTCTTACTGTCTTCTTCGATATTTCTGTGTTTATACTCCTATTTATGCATATGTACATAATGTACTTAGTTTTATATTTGCTTCTCCAAAAACTGCCACCCCTATTTTTAACAGGTTTTTTTTTTTTCTTTTTCACTGTTTAAACAATACATGAAAGGGAAGGATACATAAATACTAAGCCAAATGGTACATGGTCCCCCCTCAGTGGTATTGTTGGGCTTGTAATCACAATATATTCTTTTGCATACTCAACAGGTTAGCATAAATATGTCACAATTTGCTCTTGTATCTAACTTTTGTGCTTCCAGTCAAGACAACATATTTACCATTGCCTTATTTCATTCACCCTTCCAGGTCTCATGGGAATCCTGTTCTTGGTATTTGTTATTGCTACTGACATTGCTATGTTTTGTTTCTACGTTGTTTTCTCATTGCTAGTATTTGGCTTACAGCAGGAAACAGATAAGTTACGCCCAGGCTGCACTGTTACTCAGTGTTGAGACCTCCTTTTCTGGTGCCTCTCAGTGTAACAGGACAGCTTGCTTGCTCTTTTTAGAGTCTACAACTGTCAGGTTCTGGAGCTCTTCTGAGTTCCCTGTAACATTCTGATAACAATGTTACGATGTCAAATCCCAGTTTGTTCCCTCACCACCTATCTCGATGAAAACCTGTTGCTGGTTTGGTTCTGCATTGGTACCTCTGGGCTTCCTAACTTGGGGTCTCTTCCTTTCTTCTCCTTCCTTTGGTTTCTTGGCCCCAGTCCCCTAGACATCAAGACTCTATTCTTGTTTCGTTTTGTTTTGGTTTTGGTTTTTTGGGTGACTGGCCAGTATACAGGGATTGAACCCTGGATCTCGGTGTTACCAGCACCATTCTCTAACCAACTGAGCTAACCAGCCAGCCTCCCATGCCTCTGTTGTGACATTCAGTCCACAGGCTCCGACACTGACTGTGGGCTCAGTCGCTCCTATCCAACGCCTCCACACTTCACTCCTGAACATTTTTCATTTGAATAGGGAGAACACAGCACCCACATATACACGAGCATGTATAAAGCCGTAAGATTGACTCCACAAACCTTGCAACCAAAATAAAGTCTTAGTGCTTTATAGTCATAGTCTATATTTATCCGTTTGTATCCCTATTTATATATACATGTAGAGATACTGTATTTGGATTTTTATTTCCTTCCCCTACAACTGTCATTCTATTTTTAACAGATTTTTCACTTTTCAAATATGGTAGGGAAAGACAGAATTATGCAGGTAAATGCCACTGCTATAAAACAGGTGGGAACCAAGAGCACGGTTTTAAAAAAAAGAAAAGTATAATTACCATTAAGATTGTCCTTTGGGGATTGGACTTTAGAAAGTGAGCTCAAGAGACAGTCAGAAAATCTGCATTCTAGTCTCACATCTGACACTAACAACCTGAAAATTAGAAACATGGATTAAGAAATTTAGTTTTTCGCATATTTTGGGTGGGACAGTGCTTAACTGTGAGGAAATTTCCTTCACCTTAAATTGAGGCCTCTTGGGTATTTAATGCTAGTAGTATCCCCTGAGATGTCTTAGTCTGTTGGGGCTGCTATAACTAAATACCATAAATTGGGTAGTTTATAAACAACAGAAACTTATTTCTCACAGTTCAGGAGGCTGGGAAGTCTAAGGTCAAGGTCCCAGCATATTTGGTGTCTGGTGAGGGGCCTCTTTCTGTTTCACAGAGACACATTTTCACTGTGTCTTCACATGGTGAAAGGAGGAAAGCAGCTCTCGGGGGCCTCTTTTATAAGGGCACTAATTCCATCCATGAGAGGTCCCCACTTGTGACCTAATCACCTCCCACAGGCCCCACCTCCTAACACCACTACATTGGTGGTTGGGTTTCAACATATAGATTTTGGGGGACACAAACATTTGGACCATGAAAGTAGACAATTCAAACACCAAAAACATTTCCACACATGTCTAAATGTTCCCTACAAGGGCTAGACAGACTCTACTTGAGAAATAATGGTTGATTTCATGATTCCCAAAGAAGCATTTGTGGAGAATGGCTTAAGATACTTATTATTTGTGACACAGGAAGACAATGAGATTGATGGCATAATGTAATGATTTCTAAGATATTAACCTTATTTGAAACGTTTTGGTTCTACTTGCTAATGATTTGTGATAGACTACTAGTTGGTTTCCCCAAATCCATTCTCCCTCATTTCCATAATCACAGGCATTTGTAGAGGTTGATGAAACGACAAAATGGAAGAGATCTAGGTCCGTCGATGACCTTGTATATCAAAACTGGCCCCAGAGCAGGGACCAGCCAGACTAGTACTTATTATGAGTTACTGTACTTTGGGATCCCTTTGTTATAGCAATATAACCTCTACCTTGGTTTAACCAAGAAATTAGCAATAATACAGAGTAATAATAATAATAATACATTATAATAATATTAATACATTATAATAATAATAATACAGAAATGAGTACCTGGAAGCAAGATAATATGTAACAAAACCTAAAATATGTTTCTAAATTGGTTTAAAAATGAGGTGGTAGGCCATAAAGAAATAGATAGTGCTGAACTTCTGTACCCCTTGCTATGCTGTGCTAAAGCATTCGGTAAAACTCTCACCTTTGAGACTCAGAAAACAGACTGCATGCCCAGGAAGCCTACAGCTCTAGAGGAAGTGGTGGAAGACAACCAGAAATTTAGGGATTATTGTTCCTTACCACTTTTAATAAGATACATAAGAAAGAGATCAACTCAGGCAAGAATTTACCAGTTTGATAGCAGATGTAGAAAGAGCTATGAATCTGCTAAATAAGACACTCCTTGCCTACAGTCAGAAATCTAAATCACCTGAGAATCCAGAAATTTGGAGCCTCACAGGATGGGAAATACAATTGGTTCTATACCCAAGAATAGCAGTACATAACTAAGGAAATGGGGGATGGACTGGGCTGACACGCCAATTAAATAAAGTGGATCAGCAGGTATAGGACTATGTCTAGAAAAAAAATCTTTATGTGAAGTTATCTATCATATCAATAGGAATGACCAGAAGCAAATAGATTGAAGGCTTAAGTTTTTTCAGGAAATTGTACTTCCATTACCTAAAAATCACAAATCTGACAACACTCTAGGCCTCGGGCCTGCTTCGGCCAGAAGCAGACTACAGAAACTGTACTTTTCAACCACTTCCAATAGAGAAAAACTGAGAAGTGGGGGTCTTACAATGGATAAAGCTGCGGTCCACGGAGGTAAATGCACAAGGAAACTACCCCAGAAAGCAGAAACAGGGGTGGTCAAATGGGCTAACCACAGAGCGTGCTCCACCACTAGAGCAGGAAGTCTTGGCAGTAACTAAGGACTGTGTGTTTCCAATTCTTTCCCTTTATGAATGGGAGTTTTTAGTCACAGTTCTATTTTAGTGTTATAGTCTGTTGTTTTATAGTCACCAGATCATGAAGAACTTCATCTAGACCTGTTGAAGAATTCCTAAGCTTCATCTGACGCAGTTGCAGATGGGGCCTTGTCTTCCGTGTCTTTCTTGGCATGCAAGAACGTGATATTTAGGAGGCCAGAGTGGCAGACCTCTAGTTGCCCCAGAATCTGCCCTTACATACTTTTATGGCCATCCAGGTAGGAAAAAAAAAACCATTTTCCAGCTTCCGGTGGAATGTGAATAGAAGTAAAGTTTGCATTTGCAACTCCATTTGTTAAAAAGAAGTCTCTTGCTCTGGACCTCTCTCTTTCTCGTGGACTGAAATACAGCCATCTCAGCATCCCAGGTCCCAGCTTCAGCCTCATCAATTGGGACAGCACTCTAGAGGATGGAGAATATAGTGGAACAAGATAGAATATGGGTCCCTCAAGACAGTCCTTTATGAAGCATAGCAGCCCCCTATCACCAGCTTGGACTGGCTGAAGTGTTACATTAAGAGTCAACTCTATCTTATTCAAAGCATTTTATTTCTGGTTCACTTTGTTACAACAGCTTACCTTTGCCATAACTAATATATCATTCACATTTCCTTTGCTGCTTAGGGACTACAGTACTTTCTTGTCTAAGGTAGGACAATTCCAGGGAGCCATTCCCAGAACTAAAGGAAACCAATTCACAGAAGACAAACTAAGAAATTAAATGGTAAAAAATCAAACCGAGATCTATTTTACACAAAATAATGACTATAGATAACTATTCTTATAAAGAGTACAAAAATGCCTTATTGTTTTGAAAATTCCTTTTGTGCCTTATTTCTGGGCTCTGACTGCCTTCCTTTGTTGCTACAGTAATGAAATCTCATTTAACAAAACAATATGTGTTTATTGAATGTGCATCTCCTACATTCCAAGCACATAGTCTTTTCTTAGATTAGAGACAAGAATGGGAGAAGTTGTACTACTACATTCAGTTCTACAGTGGACAAGGAAGTCTCAAAGAGAAGATAGGCCAACCCTGGCAAATTGGTGAGAAAAGTGAATGTTACCTGAGATCAGCAATCTCTATCAGTTGCATAAAAGCAAACAATCAATAGCTTACACCATTTTTTAGCACTTCTCCATTTTGTTTTCAAGAGTCTTTTATATTGTTTGTCTTTTCTAAGCCTTCAGAAAGCCAATGAGGCTGAAATCATAGGGAAATAAATTGACTGAAGGCAGGGGTGGTTTGGAGTAAATGATATTATTATACATTTGAAAACTTTATAAAGATATTCCAATCAGAGTATGAAAAAATTTCTAAAGCTACATTTAAATTTTTACAAGTGAACACTGCAACTTACAGGTGGATAGGGATCACTGAACATAGAATTGTTTGAGCCAGTAGGTTAAGTAGTAGGTAGAAGATAATAGAGAATAAATTGTCAGCAGATGTTGTTGTTGGTTCAGAGCCTGAGGCTGCCAAATCAGAATAGGCTGTTGGGATATCACAGAATATAAATGACTTTCTCACTCTGGGTGATTTAATTTCACTAAATTAAAACTTGCAACTATTTATTATACGTCCAATGTAGCTGAACAATTTTTAAGTTTTAAATGTATTTCTTTGTATAAAAAGACGTCAGTGTGGTGGACGCCCTGGTGCATAAGACCCCCACCCCAGAACTGGATCAGTGACATGTTGGGGCCAACTCTTGCGACCTTGCGAGAGTCAGTTGTTAGCAACTCGTCGTAACTATTGTTCAGTGACATCATGAGAGTAATTTGAAATGGGCCATGACGGGACTATTTACACCACAGAAATCAGCAAACACTACAAGTGAGGTTTGTTGAGGTTTTTTTTGCCCCCCACCCCCACCCTGGTTTACCAGCACACCAATGTATTAGGCGTATTGATCCCTAAAGCTCTCAGCTGAGTCAGTTTGTGCCCCTTTCCGAAGGCCATCCTGCATCTGAGATCAGTGTATGTGAAGAGTAACAAAGGCCCAGCCCCCTGGCTCCCATTCAAGACAACTTTAAAGCACCACTCCAGTTTTTGCTATGACTGCATCACAGTTCGACTTCTCCATGTACTCAATCCTATTTCCTCCACTGCCTCCCAAGTGTCGATCCAGCGAACCCTCTCCAAAAAACCTCAGTGTCTGTTTCTTGAAAATCCCAACCTGGGACAGAGGCATAAGGATAGAAAATTCATCAGCCAGAGATTAAAACAGAAAATTAATCATTCTAGAAGGATAACTATAACACGACTTGGTTTTGCACTGTTTGAAATGATATATAAAAACAGAGAAGGTAGAACAATGTTGTTGGATTTTGTGGAAGCTTATGTTGTTGTTGCTGTTTCCTTTTTCCAAAAATTGCTTGTCTTGGAATATATTTTTAAAGTCATTAAATATAAGAAATGCCAGAGGTTTTGGGTTATGACAAAAAGTCAGCATTTGTTTTTATTTGCTTAATTTTAGTAATTCCAAGAGGAATTGCCTCAGTGGTTTTATCCTAAATTCAAAAGAAAATTACAAAAAAAGATCAAACATGATCCAAAGAACCAAATAGAAACTGATTTAACTAACTTTTTTATGTAGACTACTTTTTCCTCCAATCACTGTTCTCAACTTTGTTTTATCCAAGATTTTAGCATGTCTCTTGCATTGCAGTTTACTCTCAATCATTAGAACACTCTCCAGTTTAAAATTGCTCTTATATCCCGTGCAAATCTCATCTTTGCCTCAGCCCCCTCCCAGCCAAGCCAGGTCTGTGACTGCAGAGGTTTGGGTGTGGACAGCAAGGCAGGGTCGGCTCTCTCACTCTTACTCAGAATCTTTACGTAGAGGGGGAGCAGGAAACTCATTCATCCCTGTCCCTTTTCAAGACTTAACTTCTTTGGGGTGGAGTACAAGGGAGGCAAGAGAGAAAGGAGAGGCAAAGTTCTCTTGACTAACTGTTTGTGACTGTAGCCTCCTCCTTGTAGGTACCAAAGCTTTCCTGGCTAACCTAGAATGGCCCTCTATGCCTGTGAATGCCAGAAGTCCAAGTGCTGACTCTTCCTGGCATTGCTTTTCAGAGTTTATCAGGAGGCCCTGGGGAGTCTTCCCACGTCTCAGTTCTCTGAAAAAAAGGAAGCTACATCTGGCTCCACAAACCCCAAACTCCTCAGCTCTTGGCTCCCCTATAGTACAAGATGGATGAGGTAGAAGCTGACAAGTTCCCAGCCTCCCATGAGGAGAGGAGGGAAAATTTGCAGCATGACACACAAGCCCATGAGGCATCTCCTTCTCTCCTTGCCTCCTCAGTTCTCCTTCATATAGTCTGGGATGGGGAGTGGGAGGGTGTCGGAGTAAAAGTTGGGGTTCATGAGCTAACAATCCCTGGTGGAGTTTTCTGGCCCCAATTGTTGTTGGCTCTTGGAAGTTCTCTTCTTAAATTTGGGGGTACTTAACGACTCTTTGTTCTAAACTTAGAGTGCTAATCACCTATTCTAAGCAGAAAAATCTCACTCAATATTTTCATAATTTTTAACTGGCACTTAAAGCCTGTTCCAAGACTGGCAAAAAAAAAAAAAAAAAACAATTGTGCCGACTGTCAAGTTATTCTAAATTGTATAGAGAGGCAATGTAGACCACCTGAATGTGATACTTGAATTTCCAACGTGGTTGCTGCAGTGATGAAATGTAAGAGAAAATTGCTGCTTCATCTCTTCTCTTTATAGTCAAAGAGGAAGAATAGTATGATAGAAAATTTGATGATAACCACACAACTAACACCTTATTGGTTTGGTGGAGCATCCTAGTATATGGCTTATGATTATAGCATAAGTCCCTTGAAATTTTCTATAATTATATTGTTTCAGTTCTACACATTGAATTCTGCTTTACATAACATTCAGCACAATTTCAGGTTTTATCTCATAACTAGATGCCATTGTTAATTTGCTTCTGTGTTCTTTGAAAATAGCCCCCATCACACATAGTTTGTTTCATACAACTTTCCTAAACAGCAACAAATTTAATCCTCAAGAGTATGTCTGTCAGAGGCTATAAACTTAAAAAAATAAATAAAAGGGAAAACAGCATCAGCCCTGTTTGTTAGCAACCACAACCCTGGTGCTCCAAAAACATCAACTTAAGAAGAAAAAAAAGCACTATTGCAATACAGTTTGGGCTCCCTTAATTTCATGCACTGTGACTTCAACAATTTCTCCATTTCTCATCTTCTTTCTATAAAAGTAGCTTCATTTAAAAGCAGGGAAACCACATTTCATGCTCTTCAGTTTCATTAAAGTTATACAAAAGGAGCCTACCAAAAGGAGCCTCTCCTAATTAAACAGTTGCAGCAGATGAAAATATTGAAATGATGAATCGGAAAGGAAGCTAACACTATATATTTCTCAGAATTTTTTATCATGACAAGAAAAAAGGAATTGAAAAATTAAGATCCGAATCCGAGGATGAAGTGTCACATATGTCACTATAAAAAGAAGAAATAAGGTGTAACCCACTGACTTCTTAAGGTAGAACAGTTGATGTGATGTGAGAGAACCAGAGAACAAAGGAATGTCCTCTCATCCTTCACTAGGATCCTTCTGGTTCCCGGACAGGGGCACTGGCAGCTCTTCACTTATGTTGGGCTCTGATCAGATTGTCATTCTTGAAAACACATGGCAGTGACTGGTTGACACAGTTGCATGGACTTCTACAAGAGCTTTCATCATAATTCAGCCCGAGTTACTGAGTGTGCTGGTTAATGGGCACTTGAGAGAAAGTGTTACCAAGAATAAGAGAGTAAAACTTAATGTGTTATTCCTCCCCTCCAGGACCTGCAAAATAAGCCTGCTTGATTGACAGACTCCTCTCTCAAAGCGGAAAGAGTAATGACATGCTTCTTAGAGGCTTAGGAATGAGACTGCATTCTAGATGGTTTCTACCTCAACTCTGAAGGTATGTCGAGCAAGGTTTATATAGCAAAGGCTGTTGTACCGATCTTGGTGGTTATTTATTTAAGTGAGTATCATTTCTTACAGATGAGATTCTCAACCACTTAGAAATCTATATATTTCATATGAACTTTTACGTTAATGTATTTTTTACCTAACTAATCATTGCCTTTTTATCTGCCTTGTGTTATTTACAAGATATTCCTAAAATGTGCTTTGCAACTGCAATCTTATTAAGCCCAAGAACTAGTTAGTATTTCATTAGGTATAAGTAATTTCAATTTCTGATTTCTTCAATTCTTTAAATTTTTAAAAACTTTTGAAAGCTTACAGAGTTTGGATGTGTTTTCCCACCAAAACTCACATGGAAATCTGATCCCCAATGTTGCCATGTTGGGAGCTGTTTGCGTTATGGGGGCAGATCCCTCATGAATGGATTAATACTCTCCCTGTGGGAGAGAGGTCTAGTGAGATCTCACTCTATTAGTTCCCCCAAGAGCTGGTTGTTTAAAAGACCCTAGCACCTCCTCTCTCTCTCTCTTGCTTCCTCTCGCCATGTGATCTGCTAGTACCTGCTGCTGGCTGCCATTTTCCGCCATGAGTAGAAGCAGCCTGATGGCTGCACCAGATACAGCTGTCCCAGAATTGTAAGCCAAATAAACCTCTGTTCTTTATAAATTACCCAGTCTCAGGTATTCTGCTATAGCAACATAAAATGGACTAATACAAAAGCTGAGCTCATAAAGGCATAAAAGATTGATTATACCTCATATGAAGGTTAATCCTATGTGATCAGACCCGAGCAGATCCTGAAGGCACAAGTAAGTTACATGAAGAAGTGGCCCAAATGCCCATGGTTCCTACTTCTGCTAAACTGCCTTCTCTTCCCCAGCCTGCACCTGTGGCATCATGGGGAGCTCCCTATGATCAGGTGACAGAGGAAAACAAGGCTAGAGCCTAGTTTACAGATGATTCTGCATGATATGCAGGCACCACCCAAAAATGGACAGCTGTGGCATTACACCCTTTTTCTGGGACATCCCTGAAGGACAGTAGTAAGGGGAAGTCTTCTCAATGGGCTGAGGTTTGGGCAGTGCACCTGGTTATGCACTTTGCTTGGAAGAAGAAATGGCTAGATGTGTGATTATATGCCAGTTCATGGGTTGTATCTAATGGTTTGGCCAAATGGTCAGGGACATGGAAGGAACATGATTGGAAAATTGGTGAGAAAGAAATTGGGGAAGAGGTATGTGGACAGATCTCTCTGAGTGGGCAAAGGACATGAAGGTATTTGTTTCCCATGTGAATGCCCATCAAAAGGTGACCTCAGCATAGGAGGGCTTTAATAATCAGGTGGACAGGATGACCGGTTCTGTGGATACTAGTCAGCCTCTGTCTCCAGCCACCCTTGTCATCGCCCAGTAGGTTCGTGAGCAAAGTGTCTGTGGTGACAGGGATGGAGGTTACACATGGGCTCAGCAACATGGACTTCCATTCACCAAGGCCAATCTGGCTATGGCAGCCACTGAGTGCTCAATCTGCCAGTAGCAGATACCAACACTTAGCCCCTGATATGGCACCATACCCCGGGGTGATCAGCCAGCCACCTGGTGGGAGGTTGATTACACTGGACTGCTTCCATCATGGAAGGGGCAGTGTTTTGTCCTTACAGGAATAGACACTTACTCTGGATATAGATTTGCCTTCCCAGCACAAAATGGTTCTGCCAAAACTACCATCCGTGGACTCACAGAATGCCTTATGCACCATCATGGCATTATACACAGCATTGCTTCTGACCAAGGAACTCACTTCACAGCTAAAGAAGTGCGGCAATGGGCTCATGCTCATGGAATTCACTGGTGTTATGATTTTCCCTATCATCCTTAAGCAGCTGGTCTGATAGAATGGTGGAATGGCCTTTTGAAGTCACAGTTACAGTGACAGCTAGGTGACAATACTTTGCAAGGCTGAGGCAAAGTTCTCCAGAAGGCTATATATGCTCTAAATCAGTGTCCAATATATGGTACTGTTTCTCCCATAGCCAGGATTCATGGGTCCAGGAATCAAGGGGTGGAAATGGAAGTGGCACCACTCACCATTACTCCTAGGGACCCATTAGCAAAATTTTTGCTTCCACAACTTTATGCTCTGCTGGTCTAGAGGCCTTGGTCCCAGAGGAAGGAATGCTTCCATCAAGAAACACAAAAACGATCCCATTAAACTGGAAGTTAAGGCTGTCACTTGGCCACTTTGGGCTCCTCATGCCTCTGAATCAGCAGGCTAAGAAAGGAGTTACAATGTTGGCTGGGGTGACTGACCCAGACTACCGAGGGGAAGTGTGACTACTGCTTCACAATGGAGGTGAGGAAGATTATATCTGGAATACAGGAGATCCCTTAGGACTTCTCTTAGTACTAACATGCCCTATGATTAAGGTCAATGGAAAAATTACAGCAACCCAATCCAGGTAAGAGTACAAATGACCCAGACTCTTCAGGGGTGAAGGTTTGGGTCACTCTACCAGGTAAAGAACCATGACCAGCTGCGGTGCTCACTGAAGGCAAAGGGAATACAGAATGGGCAGTGGAAGAAGTCAGTTATAAATACCAGTTACAGAAACAAGGATTCCAATTGTTCTCCCTGTTGAGAATATGTCCCTATGTATGTATACTGCACACATATTACACGATTATCTTTGTTTTTGTTCCTCTCATTCTTTATCAGGTAACATGAGACTTACTGACTTTATACCAACATTTAAATATTGTTAACCTTACCTCATAGTATTTGCAATTTTAAGTTATGGGATATTGGGAGAAGGGTAAATATCATCATCTAACGACTTTACCTTTTCTTCTTGGAAAGGGATTAATGCATTTCCGGTTGTACTCAAGATAGTGTATCATGTTAGGCAAAACTATTATGTTATTGTACCATTTGAAAATTAAGTGTGACTTAAGGAGATAGTATGGACACCAAGTTGACAAGGGGTGGACTTGGGAAGGTTAATTCTAGGTGTCAACTTGGTTAGATGAAGGAATGCTGAGAAACCTGGTAAATCTACCTTTTTGGATGTGTCCATGAGGGTGTTTCCATCAGAGATTAGTATGAGAGTCTGAGTGGACTGGGTGGGAAAAACCCACCCTCAATGTGGGTGACAACCATCCAATCTGCTAGGGGTCCGGAGAGAACAAAAGACAGAGGAAAAAAGTGACTCTCTCTATTCACTGGAGCTGAGCTACACTCTTCTCTCCTGTCCATGGACATCAGAGCTCAAGACTCTTCAGCTTTTGGGTCCCAGGACTTACACCAAGCACACCATCAGCTTCCCTGGTTTTGAGGCCTTTGGACTTAGACTGAGCCACGCTACCAGCATCCAGTTTACAGACGGCCTATCATGGGACTTTTCTTCAAAATCACGTGAGCTAATTCCCCTAATAAATCCCTCTCATATATTTATAACATATCCTATTGATTCTATCTCTCTGGGGAGCCCTGACTAATACACCTCATTATCCCTATTCTTTGGGTTATTTGAACATTACACATGTTTTGTAGTACATGAGAGCACCTTATATAAGTGGGCAGGGGGCATTCACACCAATACCTTATAAATTTATGCTTGTAAGTATGTCTATGCATCTGTAGATAGATTAAAGAGAGACAGAGACATGTATGTATGTCTCTCTATATATGTGAGTATATAATGACAATTTTTGACATGTAGCAATCAATGTCTTATTCTAACAAAATTAGTATATCACAACAATTTTCTGAGAGTTAAAAGTAAATACTATGAGGAAGGAGTACTGACTGCCACAGCCCTGAATATTGGTACAGAGGTTCTAGACACACACTCCACCATGTGACAAAAAATAAAAAGGCTAACACTTACTAGACATTTACTATGTGCAAAATTCTTCTTTTCATGCTTTAGAAACAGCTTCTAAGTAGATATAATTTTTCACATTTTACAGGTAAAAAACCTGAAGTGTAAAGAGATTAAGAAAGTCACCCCAGAGGAGGGGGATCATATAGCATGTCATCTAAACCAGGACACTTTTGAGAGTGAAAGGAGGCACTAACTGAACAGGATGCTAGGACAGTAGGTATAAAAAGGGGCTGTACTAGGATAACCAGAATATGTATCATTCTACCCAAAGACATGGTACAGCTAAGCTTAGAAAGCATTGTGGTATATTATGTGCAAGTAGTCAAATATGAGTCAAAGAAGAAGATTGCACTTATACATGCAAACAACTGTTTAACTGAGACTAGTATCTTGCTGAGAAAGTGAGGTTTAAAGTCAGCAAGTAATGTGAAAATTGAGTATGTTTCCAGGAGAAATGTTTCCAACTGCAGAAACAACTGATTTCTACTTACCGTCTCTTGCTTTTTCTCTTTTTCTCTCTTCTGAAGATCTGCAGTTGGATTCTAGTAAGTTTAAATGAGCATGGCGTGTAATGCCATTGAATAGTTCCAAGTAGAATAAAATTGGTGCTGTAGAAGTATCAAGGAAAATTGACAAAGAAAAACCAATAGGAAATAGATTAGATGACACTTGCATAGAGGAATTGCATTTGAAGTGAGTACATGAGTAATAATAATAGGCAGAGAAAGGGGGTTAGGACATACCTGTCTGAGATAACAATGTGAGAAAAGACACTGGGATCTTGAAAATGCCTAACCCTGGAATATCAGATCCACAGAAAAATGTTGTTAAAGAATAAGATTATGAAGAACCTTGAATGTCAGCCCAATGAGTTTGCTCTTCATTCTCTAATCAGTGATTGGTAACCTGTGGTGTGAGTCAGATTCACCCATGAACTTTTTCTTGTGAAAGCCATTATCCAGCATTACAGATCCAGCCTAAAATGGAACAAAAGATGCACCATTTAAAAGTTGTTCCTGAGGCCTGGGAATGAATTTGATGCCGGGATATAGATTTTGATTTTCAAATATACCCTTTGATGCTGGGATTTTTTGTGGGGAAGGAGATTTTATCTATCTATCCACGGCAAAACATGAGTACCTGGATGTTTAAAATCCTCCAAATCTGAGTCTGATGTTCATGGCACCAAAGCCAGGAACACTTGCTATCAACAATGTGAGCTACTACAGGCTTTTGTGATCTGATCTCTGTTTTAATATTTTTTTTCCTGATAATTTTATGTGAAGAAAAGAAAGCTGAGGTCTGGAGAATGTTTACAAAAATTCTGCAGTAATTTAAGGAGCAATTGGCATAAGAGTAGAAGGGGGAAATCTTTGACTTTTAATGTCAGATCAAGAGCTAAGATTACCGAAGGTAGTTCCTAAATACAGACTGGCCAACATTTGATGCTGTTTTTCATTACACAAGATCAATGGAATAGCTTCATATAAGGTTTGAATAACAGAAGGAACTACCAAAATAAAAACTGTACAAACAAGAAAGGTGAAAAATTCTACAAGCAAAAGAGCATGTTGCTACACTATACTCTGATATATATGTTTTAATAGTCAGTACACCTAACTTCAAATCCTACCTCTGACATTTATTTACTATTTAACCTTGGACAAGACACTGAACCTCTCTAAATTTCAGATCAGCATCTGGAAAATCTGAGTTGTACCTGTCTTTACAACAGGAACCTCTTTCAACAGCCATACACTTAGGAGTCCTAAGATAACTGAAACAGGCAGAAGCCAATCTGACTCAGACTCTTAGGAAATTCTATAGTCACAGATGTTGACTAGACTTCACAGGAGCTGTGCATGTGCAGGTCCCACCTGGCTCAAACAATGCACAATCTGACCTAGACTGTGAAGGGACTCACACAAAAACCAATGGCCTCTACCTCAATATCAAACATTCAGCTCCAGATGTGTCAATGGGAACCATCTTCTCCACAGCCAGAAAATATTTCAACCTCATATGTGATGTTTCCTTCCCAGTGAAGCATTTTTCTTGCCTTCAGCCAGCTTCCCACCCATACATGCAGACAGCCTGACTCTAAATCAGTGTCCTATTTTTCACTCTCTCTCTTAACTAAGGCAAGATCAGCGTGGTGGGTACATCTATATTCTACTCATCCCACAGGCAGGTGTTAATCCAGAGCTAGCCTGCATTCCATAGGATAAAACCCACTCAAGATTTTCTTTTCATTTCTGTTACCTCACTTTTATGACTCTCGAAGACACCTAGCCTACAAGATCATTGTAAAGATCAAAGAGAAAATGTATATAAAGCACCTAGAATATACTAAGCATTGAACAAATGCCATTTATTAGTTTCATGTCCACATCCTGGCACTGCTTAATAAACTGCAGGGCAAGATTCTTTGTCTACTTGGCTTCAGTTTCTTTGTCTGTAAGCTACACGAATAATATCTACCTGAAAAGTTGAAAGTTGTTATGAGAATTAAGTAATAAAATAGGATAGTGTACTAGTCTATTTCTGTTGTTTATAACATAAATATCTGAAACTGGGTGATTTATAAAGAAAATGAAATTTGTTGCTTACAGTTTTGGGGGCTGAGAGGTCTAAAGTCCAGGGAACATATCTGGTGAAGGCCTTGGTTTTGGCAACAGTGACCCAGGAGTCTCCCATGGCCAAAATGGTGGAGCAAAGAGAGAGAGAGATAGCTCTTCATGTGCTCTCCTTTTAAAGCCTTTAGAACCATGCCCAAGACCACCATGAAACAATTTGCTATGGCAGGTTCCTCATAATCTAATCACCTCTTCAAGGTCCCACCTTTCAATTTCCATAATAGGATTTCTCACCCTCAACAGTTACAGTGGGATTAAGCCTAAAGGACTTTGGGGGTCATTCAATCTGAAATATAAGGTGCTCAGTTTCCCTGAGTTTGGGTTTCAGGGCACACCTCTGGGTTTTAAGCCACTCTCCAAGGTCTCAGGCCCCTCCTCTGGGCTGTCTCCTAGAGGAGGAGTTACTGTTGCTTATTTTCAGTACCAACACAGGGGGACTGAGACCAGAAGGGGAGGACTTAATGCAAATCCAGTGGCTGCATATGCTCGGTAGAAAGGAGTTATAGAACTCTAGTAGCTGAGCATGCTCAGTAAAAGGAATTTATACAGGCCTGTATGGTCTCAGTGACTGAGCATGCTCAGTAGAAAGGAGTTGATCCTTTGAGTGACCTTCCACCGGAGGTGCCAAAAAGCACAGAATATTCTTGAATATGTTCAGTGCATGTGATAGAATTTGGCCAATGCACATACCCTAAAATGAGACCAACTGAGTATGTGCAAGACTATGTTACATAACTGGGGACCACTCCCTTAGTTGAATATTCATTAGATGGCATGAATATGTATTAGACAGAGGAACTATAGAAGTAGAATCCCAGCAGGAGGCAGGGTTGTTGCCCATTTTTCCTCAGCCAACCTGCACTTCACTGACGAGTTGTGTATACTTTACGTTTGTGTTAAACTTACTTGTAACGGGCAGCTTCTCACTCTTTTGAGCCAGCCTATACTTTGTACTGAATTCTAAGTATGTATTTCTTACTTTTGCACTAAACTTGGTGGAGGCCCTGCTCAGTCTCTGAAGCTAGGACACACTTTCCTCTCTGAAGTCTGTGTTCCTTACTTTGCTACATTAAATGTGCTTTCACTTACTACTGTGACTCTGCTCTTGACTTCTTTCCTGTGGTGGAGTCAGGAACCTGCTAGAGGACAGGGTGTGTTGAAGCCAGCTATCCGGCCTCCCCAGACCCTCTTCTCCAGTATTAAATCCACTGCAGATAGCATATATGAGCACGCAATTCAGTTACGATGAGACTCTATCCACATTCATTTATTTCTACTCCTCCAAAAAAGCATAATAAAATGGAATTCTTGAAGGAGTAAAAAGGAAGCAAACAATTGTTAGGAGGACAGGCTCTGGAGCCAAACTGTATGAGCTCAAACCACAGTTCTCCCAGATCTATAACTTCAGGCAAGTTATTTAACTTCTCTGTGCTTCAATTTCCTCACCTGCAAAAGGGCATAATGATAGTATCTTCCTCACACAGGTAGTTTTAGGATTAAACCAGATGATATATATGAGAGGTCTTCAAAAAGTTCATGGGAAATGCATATTATGAAAAAAACTATGCATGGATTTCAAAGTTTTTGCACCAAAATAAACTCATACTAATTTGTTATAACATGTCTCAACAGGATCTAGTTTGAGGCACTAACAAGGATAATACATCAGTTTGAAAAGAGCCCCTAACATGAATTCTGCTAAAACTGAAGCAAGAACAAACATAAAATTTATGGTGAAGCTTGGGTGGAAGAACTGTGAAATTACTGGTGCTTTACAAAAAGTTTATGAGGACAATGTCCCAAAGAAATCAAATGGATCACTTGTTTTAAAAAAAGAACAAAGCAGTTTGCAAATGGATCACTTGTTTTAAAGAAGAACAAAATGATGTTGAAAATGAAGCTAGCAGTGGCAAACCATCCACATCAATTTTCTAGGAAAAAATTCATCTTGCTCATGTCCTAACTGAAGAGGACCGACAATTAACAGCAGAACAATAGCCAATACCATTGATTTCTCAATCGGAACACAACTCTGAATGAAAAATTAAAGTTGAGCAAACTCTCTGCTTAATGTTGTACCCAGATCAGCTGCAGACAAGAGCAGGCTCTCAATGGAAATTTTTAACAAGCGAGATCAAGATCCTGAAGCATTTCTTTGAAGAACTGTAACAGGAGATGAAACATGGCACAATCAAAGCATAGATACCAGGAGGTGGAAGTGGTCAAGTCAAAGCAAAAGCAGACTGGTCAAGAGCAAACGTCATGGCAACAGTTTCTTGGGTGCTCAAGCCATTTTTCTTGTTGACTTTCTGGAGGACCAAAGAATAACAACACCTGTTTATTATGAGAGTATTTGGAGAAAGTTAGCCAAAGCTTTAGCATTAAAACTCCTGGGAAAGCGTCACCAGAGAGTTCTTCTCTACCACGACAATGCTCCTGCTCATTCCTCTCATCTAACAAGGGCAATCTTGTGAGAATTTTGATGGAAAAACATCAGGCATCCACCTTACAGTCCTGGTTTGGCTCCTCTAACTTCTTTTTGTTTCCTAATCTTAAAAAGTCTTTAAAGGACACCAGTTTTCTTCAGTTAATAATGCAAAAAAGACTTTACTGACATGGTTACATTCCCAGGACTCTCAGTTCTTTAGGGATGGATTCAATGGCTGATTTTATTGCTTACAAAAATGTCTTGAACTTGATGGACCTTATGGTGAGAAATAAAGTTTATGTTTTTTCGTTTTTATCTTTTAATTCCATTTTTACATGAACTGTTTGAAGTCCCCTTGTACAAAGGGTTTAGAACAGGACCCGTCACTTACTAAGTGCTTAATAAACGTTAGCTAGTATTGTTATTTGTTTGAGAATTCTCCTTTAGACTTTAGACCATGGCAAAAAGAATCAGTAGTATAATGGTCCCTAGAGGAGAAGGGTTATTTATACTCTTCTCAGTTGTTGTATGTAAAATCACTATGCACTGTGGCATTCTTGGATTCACCAACTTTCATAGCTGAAGTGCATCACTCTCTGTAATAAGTTCCTAGGGCTGCCATAAACAAAGTACTACAAACGTGGTACTCTAAAACAACAAAAGTCTATTTTCTCAATTCTGGAGAAAAAAGTTCACAATTGAGGTGTCAGCAAAGCCATGATCTCTCTGAAGGATCTAGGGAAGAATCTGTTCTTCTAGTGTCCACTGGCAGTCCTTAATGGTCTTTGAATTGCAGAGACATCACTCCAATCTCTGCCTCTGATTTCACACAGCATTCTCCCTGTGTGTTCACATGACTGTCTTTTCCCTGTGTGTCTCTATCTGTGTCTCCTCTCTTCTTATAACCCACCAGTCATAATGTATTACTGCCTACTTTAATGATCACATCTTACCTTGATTACATCTACAAAGATGCTGTTTCCAAGCGGGGTCACATTTTAAGTGCTAGAGGAATTAGAACTTCAATGTGTCTTTTGGGGGGATACAATTCAAACCATAACACTCTCTTAATACATATTTGGGCACAAATATCATAATTCTTAACAAGAAATCTTAGAATAGTATCTCCTGAAAACTCCCAAATACCATACGAAAATTAAAACTAAATAATCCTGCTACCATGAAAGGGACAATTAAGTGGCACTGAATGTGAAAGTTTTTTTAATCACTGAAGCTACTTTTTGCTGTTAAAAAAGAAGAAAAGATTTGAAAAAGTTTCTGTGTTTCAAAAATAGTAATAACTTTAAAGCAAATATTACTGCTAAATAGCTGGCTACTACAGCCCCTAACAGCCCCAAGTAAAGAAGTTTCCAAAACTTGATACGGATAATACAACCTAAACTGTGTGTGTGTGTGTGTGTGTGTGTGTCTGTGTGTGTGTCTGTGTGTGCACATGCATGCACCCTCCCTCAAGCACACATACACACATATATACACATACAAGTACATTATTTGCATCTGTATCTCTGAAAAAGATGAAAATGGTTTGAAATCAAGCAAAACAGATGGCTGAGTGGGCTTTGTGAATAGCATATATCTCAAGGAAGTTAAGAAGTCATTGTAGCTTTAAAAAAAAAACTAAGTTTTTTTTTTCCTTTGAGTTTATACACTTTATCCTGTCTATCTCCATGCAGCTTAGAATATTCACTTTTGAGATGATCAAAGGTTAGGACTCTGAGGAAGACTTAAAATCTAAATGAAATAGTACAAGAGCTTCTGTTCAGAATACTCCTCCTTATAAACCAGAAACATGTTGGTGCTGTACCATAACTGGATACAGATTTGCCTTGCATTACTCTCTAGTTTTGCTTCTGAAAGAATTTTGTAAAAGTTAGAGAGATAATTTTGTACTCGCCAGAAGTGCTCACTCTTTTTAAAGGAATTTTTGTGTTTAAGCTTTTTATACAGCAATGACTCCTTTGTGAACAATCCTACTGCATAAAGGCAAATAATTGCTATTCCTCACATGGAGAACTGCCCTGTATGGTGTTAGAAGGACTGCACCACACAGGTGGCATGTTAGCATAACCAGCATCACCTCTCTTACCTCACCAGCCCCCCTCACCTCCCTCCTACAAAGAAAAACTACATCACTCTTCCTGAAATGCTATTTTGCAACAATTTCTGACTGGCATTAAGGGCCTTTATAAGCTTATCCCCGATCCTGTAGGAGCTTTGGGATACACATGGTCATCCGGCTTGATCTTTTGCTACTTGGATATTTTCTATATGGAATTTTGGCATCCCTATCAATTCCTATCTTTGTCCCTAGCATCCTTCATGATCTAGCTTCGTGGTCTCCTTAAAGTTTTCTTTGACACTCATTATCTACCCCACAACTTACCCCACCACAAACAATAATTTTTCTATTCTGTGGATACCTATGGTGTATATTATCTCTCATTTGAATTCTCTTAAATTCTCCTTCATAGAATAGTTGTCTTTACACAAGTCTTAACTACCCAAACTGATAATTTTTTGAGGGTAGTAATTTATAGTCTCTCATTATGCCCACCCAGTGCCTGAAATAAAGCTTGTACTCACTGTAATTTAAAGACGGGTTTAACGTCAGACACACACTCCATGTACAGCACTGTTCTGGATGCCACAGGATATATGAGTAAGACCCAGTCTCTACCTCAAGTAAAATCTGCTGGGGAGAATAGGAAGCCTCAAGTAAATACAAAAAGCAGACTATGACAAGGACAATAAGAAGGATGTAAACAATGAGAGAAGGCAGAAGCTTGGACCAAGAAAGGCTTCGTGGAGAAGGTGGCTTTTGGTACAGACTTGAGAGAGGGTTAGAATTTCAACAGGCAACAAAGAAAGCCATTCAAGAAGCAGAAACCAGACTGAGCACAGGATCCCTGAGTGAATCCCCCCATTTTGGTGAGAACTGAGCTATGAGCAGCAGTAAACAGAAGGTCACCAACCTGAGCTGGTTAGCACAGGCAACATCTGATGGATCTTCAAGTCTTGCTGAGAATGTACAAAGATGTAAATCACAATCCTCTGTGTTCTCAACTTCACAAACTAACAGGGATCAGGATGAGATTGTTTTGATTGGTAACACTGTGTTGTTACACTAGAATGACACTGTGCCTGAAATCCTAAATTAATTGAAAAGCAAAGCCAGTGTTAACCAAACTCAGGAGGTTGCACTATTATTCCTCAAAGCTATAAATCAGAACAAATCAGCACAGAGGCAAATGTGCTTCCTACCAAACTTTAGTAAATTTTACCTGAGTATTTTATCCCTCAGAAAATAAAAAAAAGGATAAGCTTTCAGTTACCTACGTTTGCCAAGAGGACAGATTAGCTGTAACTGTGTCAATCTGTCTGCTCGGTGTCTCGTGTATCCCCACATGTAGTTAGATAATTAATTGATGCTTTTGTCATCCTTTATAATAATGTTTTTTTCTAGGAAGACGCCATAACATTATCAGGTTGAGAGAAGTCTCTTCTCCACAAAGACAAACATTTAGTCGTCATTTCATATTCTGTTTTACAAATAACAAAGTACTATATGCATCGTGGTTCAAGTACGCTTAGAGAAGAAGAAAAAGAAAAGGATTAAAAAATACATCTGATTTTTTGAGTATAATTTTCAATCACATAAAGAAGAAAACAGAAACAGTAAATTCTTATAGTAAGTACCAAAATTTTTCTCAAACTAGTTATATGCATCTCAAACTAGATAGATTTTTAGTTCTAAAGAATTAGAAATCCACATATTAAAAATGAAAAAAGTCTTTTTCGGTCATAGTACACATATTCGTTTTTCTAGTAGTCAAGGGTATTGCTTGGCAGTATATTCTTCTATGTTCTGTTTAGTCTGATTCAAAATGTGTCCTCTACTACACAGGAAATTTTTATTTTCTTCCAATATTTGTTGCTCTTCTGATTTTTCTTTTCTGATAGTCAACCTAGACCTTTTTTTCCTCTTATCCTATTTCATAATATACATTCTAAGGATGTCAAGTCACAGAGGCCTACATTCAAATTGCTGAGGTTTTGAAGTTGTTGTTGATTTGAGTTTTCTTTTTTCTTTTTTTTAAATTCATTAGCCACATTTTCTTTCAACCACAGAGGAACAGATGTTGAGCTCTAATAAGAAAAAGCATGAATCCCATAGGAAAACAGTATCTCCTGGTTCTGAAGGCAATATCAGAACAGAGCAAAGTTTCTAATATTTAACTAAATTTTGCCTAGGAAATGAAATCCTATGGTCTTTTCTATATTCATTTGCTAATGCTTCAGTCTAAAATAAACTAGCAAGGCCTTCTTACTGTTGAAATATATGTCCTCCCAGCTGCAGTGATGAACAGTGCTTCACACCAAACCTTGGAATTTCTCTTCTGTGATTAATTTACCATGCTTGTAAGCCTGACTTACAACTTACTATATATAGAGTAGGGTGGAATATAGAAGTGCATAATCGTTCCTAAATCATAGGAAGTATTCTCAGTTCATGCCATACCAAAGAAAAATAAAGTTTGAAGTGCAATCAGGTGCTTTGATAGGAAACCTCAGTTCTTTGATTACTTCTGGAGAGGTATATGCATTAATGTCAAATCGTCACTTGATGTAAAAGCCAAGATTTTCTGATAAAAAAATAGCTTTTGTAGAATATTAAAAATCAGATAGACAAGCAGTTAAATGCCTTTGTGCTTTGTAACTCTAGCCCCCTGGTGTGTCTTTTGATGAATATGGGAATAATTGAGAACTACATTTTGAAATCGACTAGAAATTGCCTAGAATTATGGATAGTAGATCATTTCAATACAGTGAAGTCTAGGCTGAAGTTAGGGGTAAAAAAAAAACCCATGTTTAAAGCACTTCATAGCTGATCAATATTGTTTTCCTCTTTACTTACCTCAGCACCTACCATAGTGCCTTGCATAGAGCTAATGCTCAATAAATACGTGTTCATTATTTAATAAGTGTTAGACACATTATTACCACATATAAGTTATGTGACCCACCTCTACACCTACATTTGTGCAAATCAATTTCTCACTCTTCAACACAACTTTATCACTTAAATAGTGATTATAGTTAACACAATATATGCCAGGCACTGTTTTGAATGCACTATGTATATTGACTCATTTAATCCTCATGACTATGATTGTTGTATAATTATTATCCCCATTCTACAGATAAAGAAGCTGAGGAATAGAGAAGCTTATTTCCCCAAGGTCATCTAGAAAGTAAGTGAGTAAGTAAGTAGAGCCAGTATACAAACCCAGACGTTCTATTTCCAGGGTCCATTCTCTTAAAGCACTACCAGCCTCTTCCATTAACTCTCCTAAGCCTCCTAACCTCCCCAACCCTCATAACAGTGGTTTTCAAATTTTGTCTGCTTCAGAATAACTTGGAGAGTTTCTTAAAACATTAACTATTGAGTCCCACCTTCAAGTTTCTAATTCAGAAGGTCTTGGGTGGGTCCTGAGTTTTGCATTTATATCAAACTCACAGATGCTGCTGATGTTACTGCTCTAGGAACCTCGCTTTGAGCACCACCATTCTACAGAATCATTGTCTGTAGAATATGCTACTAATTGGGGGCTCAGTAAATAGTATCCACTGGGGCGAAGCTATGCATTCATACCAAAGAAACTCAACAATTTGGCAACTTAAAGAACAAAGTTCTATCTCTTGCACAACCACCTAAGACACCTCACATCAGGACTGTCATTCAGATACAGAATTCTCCCGTTTTTTTGCTCCACCATTTCTTAGGAGATTATTTTCTACATGGTCAAAGTTGGGACTCTGTCACATGCAGGTTACCTCCAGTAGAAATGGGATGGTATACCTAATTAAGTTCCAGACCCACAAGTGACACATGTCATTTCTATTCACCTCTCAGTTGCAAGAATTAAGTCATCTAACCACAATAACTGCAAGAGAAATTTAGAAATATACCATTATACTCCATAATGAAACAGAGAGAAAATAGATTTGGTGGTCAGTATGCAATCCTTGCTACAAATATACTGCCTGATATTTCTATTTTGTCTCTTCTCTACACACGACCTGCCATCCTAACTGCACTGGATAGTACATACACATTTTATGTTCTCTCTGGGGCTTAAGGAATTAAGCTTTTCACACAGGACAGACTCAACAAATACGATTAATCAAATTACCCAGAGTAAGGTCTTCAGCTTACCTATAATCATTTCATTTATGAAGGTACGCTAATGATTTCTATCTTGTCAATCTTAAAGACATACTATAAAAATATAATTGTGGAATAATAAAAAATTATTTTTATGAGCTCTGGGGTTATGTCAGTCAGTTTACCAAGCATTTTATGTAAATAATTCATTTAATCATCACATAAACACTGAAGACAGATATTGCTTTGCTCTCATTTTTCAGGTAAGGAGACAAAAACCATATAAAGGTTAAGTGACTGGTCCCAATCACACATCTATTAATAGGTAGAACTGAGTTTTGGACACCCAGATGGGGCTCCAAGCCTTTGCTTTTAACTAGTACTGAGTCTTCAAAAATATAAAATGATAAATTATTTAATGTATGGACTGAGCCATCTTTGAAACATTAGAAAGATATTCATGGCATTAATATTTAGTTTGATGAGTCTCCCTAAGAGACTGTTGCATGACTCATCGAGTCTGATTCGGAAGCATCTAAGCCACTCATTCCCAAGCCTTGCTGAGCACTAGAATTTTCTGTGGAACTTCTAAAAAACATCTCTGTCTGGACCCACCCCAGCTCAATAAATCAGCATGTCTGAGGTGAGGAACAGGCATGTGTATACTACATATGTTTTAATTGTGTTGATCTAACCAACAAAAAGTATTCAATCAATTAGGGGGTGATCATGCTGACTCAGGAAACAGGCAGCTGATAAAGGCCTGAAAGCTGCATTCTGTAGGTAAGCTTCAAATCCTCATTATCTTTAAGCTCAAGTGTATTATCAAAAGTCACCAACATTTACATAAATACCAAATGTTTTTTAGCAGACATTTCTCAGTTCAGACACGTTCTCTTTTAATGACTAGTACTCCTCGGCCTTTCTTCCGTGCTGTGAGACACAGCTCACAGGAAATTCTTTTATTATACCATTTAATAAAAATGCCTTTGGATGGGCACCAAGATGGGCCTTACTCCAAATTCCTCAGGAGACAAATAGCACAATCATCTTCCAATACTGTTTATGTGCTTTAAGGCTCTGTATAATCCTCTAAGATGTTTTCAAAACCTGCTAACAATTGCAACTCAGATCATGCTTACATTTTCATCTCTATGTCATCTGTTGCTCTCAAAAGAAGAAAAGAAAGCATTTCTTCTTCTGGAAGAAAAAGAGTGAGTGATGAAATATAAACTATGTAGCTTATCTAAATTTTAATATTTGAACTGTATCAGAGACTGTTAGGTAATCTCCAATATCCTTCCTCCTCTTCCCCCTCAGTGATGCAAACCCTGAATATTAGTTGGCCACACGAAGGCACAAAATGAAGACTGCACCGATCTTAAATGTGGCCCTATGACTAAGTTCTGGCTGATGAGAATATAGGTGGAAACAATTAGTGAGACTCCTGGGAAGTCACCTTAAAGTTAGGGAGCATGTCTTTTTACTTCTCTTTTCTTCTTCCTGATACGTGAAATGAGGACACAAAATCTGGACCTCTTACAGCCGTCTCAGACAAAGAAATAGACACTGCATGTTGAGGATGGCAGGTGGGTGGGGATGGATGACCCAGGATCCCCATTGAGCCTGGCTGCCATACCAGCTCAGGACTGCCTTTTCATTAAATACACTGTATTTTGTGTGTGTTTCTATCACTTGCAATGGAACCTAATCCCAAGTAATGCATGGCCACTGAAATAACAAGCTGCCAATGGATTAGAAAACTACTATAGAAAACATTTATACATTTAAAAGCCATAGTTTAAAACTGATATTTTGTGATTAAACTGATTGTATTTTATCTTTCTTGTTTGCTCTTTCCTTGAGCTATAAGAGGGAGAGGAAAGGTGAAACACACAGCTCTCACGGACAGAAATGTGAGCATTTGAAATCATTTAATGTATGAAAATATTGTTGCTAGGTGACTACTGTCTGAAAGCTTGCTGAGGTGTGTTGGCACCTAGAGAAAAACGCAAGTAGGAGTAATTCTTGTAAGTTTACCCCTTAATGAAGATGCTGTATTACTTTTAAATGGTGAACACTGGGTAAACAAGCAAGAAGAAAATATATTTTCTCATGTTAGATAAAACAACTTTTCTTTACCTGCAGCCACGTTCTCCCTCGGGAGGAGGGGCCGTGGCACAGGACCGTGACGGGCAGTCTCATTGTTCCCTTCGATCCAGGCGTGCAGCACTGTCTGTGAGGTTCCGGGAGCATCTGCCACAAAACTCAATTTGAGCTTGTAACACCTGCCAGAGAGCCTGAGTCGCTCGGGAAGAGGGCGGTCAGGTGCTGATGGTCCTTTTGACAAGGGGAGGCCCAGGCTGATTCTGGTGACAATCTTGTGTCACATGTAGTGAATGTTCTGACGTGGGAGCTGAGTGAAAGACAGACACAGAATTTCTTCATGACAGCAAAGAGAGAGAGAGAGACAGAGTGGTCAGACCTGGGACAGGTCAAAAGCACAGTCAGCTGCTGCCCTCAGAGCAGCCACTACTTCCATGGCCGAGAGTTTCAGGTGATGGTAGAAAAATCGTTCCCCCCCTACTACCACTGCTCCCCATCCACCAGACCTTCCTAACTGCTCTTACCAGACCTGACTTGCAAAATTCTCTCCAAAATGCCATTAAAATCTTCAGCTGAACACAAAGGGAGATATGGATCATTATTATGGTTTAGAGAACTGGCAAAGATGGTCCTATTAAATAGGAAAAGAAGTGGTGGAGAAGGTCAAAGTCCAAGGCTTAGTGAAGCAAAAGAATCTACGGGGACTATTAGAGCCAGAATGCAGGACTCCAACCTGTGAATACAGGCTTGAACTCACCTCTCCTTTGCTCCTTCATTAATTTCAATTATTCAAACGACAGTTCTGACCTGTAGAGGTCTGGATGACACCCACGCTTCAACAGACACGCTTCTAATCATGAAACATCATAGTTTGAATCATCCCTTCTGCCAGTTCATAATTTACCTGAAGCCTCAAACCTTACTCTGACCCATATAGGTGAAAAGGAACATGCTATTATGTCCATCCCTTTATGGTGGGAAATGTACGCAGAATCAAAGCAAGGAGACATTGTCCACTGCGTGAGTGTGGGTCTTTTCCCGGGTTCATACTGTTTCAGGCTGCAACGTGGGAAGACAACAAAGTACAGGCTCTCAGCAGTATTTCCAGCAAAGCCACTGTTGTCTCCCACCAGGCAACAGTATTTGCAGGATTGTAATTATTATTATTTCTTTTTTTCAAAGACCAGTTCAAAACTCTCCAATAATAATTTACCGCACAAGAATTTGCTCATTATGTAGTTATTCCATCCCTTCTGCGCTTTCAAAACCTTATTTTTGTAGCTAGGCATGCAATAATCTCCCAGAGTTTCTGGAGCAGGTCTTTTTCTATTCATGTGATTGCAAACAGAAACTCCTTATTCAAGAAGGAAAAGGTTATTAAACCGAGTGAAGGTCTTTCTGTATTAAAATAAAAAGATAGAAAAGAACTGTGACAGCAATCTTAACCGTGAGGCACGATGCAAGAGGCATGAGCATGCACGGCTTTGACTCAGCCTGTCCAAACCGGCACACAGCCAGCAGTAAATTCAAAAGGCAATTTGTTAATAATCTCATTTGCAAAGTGTTTGGCTATTTTTTTTAAGACCTGCTTATTGTTTTTTGTGTTTGTTTTGTTTTTGGTTTTAGTATCCAGGTTTGTTTTCTAAATGGAATTCAAGTAAGTTATTAAAACCTTGTGCTGTTCTATCCTGAGACATTCATCTGGCAAACTAGCTAAATACTCAAGCAATGATTTCAAAGTGCATATGAAGTCAAAACATGGAGCAGCTCCATTCTTATGCGTCCTTATTTTATTAACTCATGAACTTCAGTTCACTTAGCATTGTTTTGGAATTGGAATTGATGCTGATTATTTTGTAAAAGATAGTTCTATAACAGTTCTATAATTTTTATTATTCTTTCTATCACCTTCCAAAGGAAGTTCCTTGCTCCTCCCTATCTTATGCCACTGTCCAAACAATTCTTTTATAAAGCATTTTCAACCTTATCGCAGTCCAGAAAGTTCAGTGATTCTCTCCATCAGTATTCTCCTAATGCATAAATTGTCCCCAAAACATCCAAATTGCCTTCATGACTACAAGACATAGAAATTGCCAACCAGCACTCTGAGCACACCATGGGCATAGCTAGGAAATACAGCAGAAAAGCAAGATTAAGTCATGTTATTGGGGAATTATCAAGAAACAAAATGAACTAATTATTATTTCCTTTCTTTTCCCAGTGATTTGCAATTCCTGGATGACACCTGAATAATACAAAAAGGTTTCAAGGCAACCCTTTAGAAAGTGACCTTTTGCTTTCCTCATTTCATTTGCCCTAAGTGTTAATTGACTTTGAAAAAGCAGTATATTATCTTTTTAGAAAAAAGAAAAGGATAGACCTGATTTGTGAACACCAACATCCTACAGCATCAAAGTGTTGTTTAAATCATTGCACAGCAGAGCTGAGAACTATCCAGGAGAGTGAGAGAAGATTTAAGAAAATGAAGAAGGGTTAAAAAAAAAAAAGGAAACAGTCTCAGAATGAAAGAGTGCCGCTGCCATCTAGAGGCATATGTCATAGTAGCCACCATCAGCTTGACTAAACACACAGGGAAATGATTCTAATTATCATACTGCATTGCCACTAATTTACTTATTCATTTGATGCATGGAGTTCACCTTCACTCACTCTTTCTTCTAACAAAAGTATGGACTTGGTTTGGACAAGTGTGTGAGGGAACCCATAAAAAGTAGTTCTCTGCTAGCAAAATGCTTCTGAGCTGCTGACAGGTACACAAGAGTTGGTATGAGTACCTGTGTAATTATGCAAAATTACTTTGACACTCACGAGATTACATGAGAGTTTTCTTTTGACATCTGGATGGAGAACCATTGTACCTATTTCCCTTCTGGAACTTTACAACATCTCCCCCTTACAGAATGATTTGTCTTATAGCATAAAGTAATTCCTTTTTAAAAAAATTTTTGGCATTCACCTAAGTGAACCTGTGAAGATGTTTAATATATACTAAATTAAAACACCCTAGAAATTTCTGAAAATTATAACTAGAGCTATTTTTTAAAAAATTAGGAGGATTATTATCCTTACAGAGCTTATACAAGGTAAGATGCTAAGAAAATAAGGGAGTTCATGTTTCTATTAATATTTAGGCCAGGTACAAGAAGACGACAGAAATTATTATGATATGTAATTAATTGCATTGAACATACAATTGTTTAATGTAGAATATAGATGTAATTTAGAAATAGAATGTAGTCCACATAGAAAAAAACTGTGCCTTTTAAAAGCGTTTTACACAATAAAAGAGATTGAAGCTGTTATCAGAAGGCTTCCAACAAAGAAAAGCCCAGGGCCAGATGGATTCACTGCAAAATTCTATCAAACCTTCAAAGAGGGATTGATTCCAATTCTCTACAAACTATTCCAAAAGATTGAAACAGAGGCCATTCTCCTGAACTTATTCTATGAAGCAAACATCACCCTGATACCAAAACCAGACAAAGATACAAAAAAAAAAAAAAAAAAGAAAGAAAACTACAGGCCAATATCCTTTATGAATATAGATGCAAAAATCCTCAATAAAATACTAGCTAACAGAATACAGCAACACATACACAAAATTATACTCCATGATCAAGTGGGATTCATCCCAGGGATGCAAGGTTGGTTCAACATACACAAATCAAAAAATGTGACACACCACATCAATAAAAGCAAGACAAAAACCATATGATCATCTCTATAGATGCTGAGAAAGCATTTGACAAAATTCAACGTTCATTCATGATAAAGACTCTACAACTTAGGTATAGATGGAAAGTATCTCAATGTAATTAAAGCCATATATGATAAGCCCACTGCCAATATCATCCCAAAAGGGGAAAAGCTAAAAGCTTTTCCCGTAAGAACAGGAACAAGAAAAGGATGCCCACTTTCACCACTCCTATTCAACATAGTGTTGGAAGTACTAGCCAGAGCAATCAGAGAAGAGAAGGAAATAAAGGGCATCCAGATTGGAAAAGATGAAGTCAAACTGTCCCTGTTTGTAGATGATACAATCCTATCTATTGAACAGCCTAAAGCCTCTACTAAAAAACCTTTTTCAGTTGATAAATGATTTCAGCAAAGTTGCAGTATACAAAATCAACACACAAAAATCAGTAGCATTTCTATACTCCAACAGTGAACATGCAGAAAAAGAAATCAAGAAAGCTTGCCCATTTACAATAGCTACCAAAAAATAAAATGCTTAGGAATAAGTTAACCAAGATGTGAAAAATCTCTACAATGAGAACTACAAACAACTGTTGAGAGAAATTAAAGAGAACACAAGAAGATGGAAAGATATCCCATGCTCTTGGATTGGAAGAATTAACATTGTGAAAATGTCCATATTACCCAAAGTTATCTACAAATTCAATGCAATCCCCATCAAAATTCCAATAACATTTTCCTCTGAAATGGAAAAACTATCACAATATTTATATGGAATAACAAAAGACCATGAATAGCAAAAGCAATTATGAGCAAAAATAAATAAATAATAATAAAGCTGGAGGCAAAATACTACCTGACTTTAAACTATACTACAAAGCTATAATAACCAAAACAGCATGGTACTGGCACACACAAAAAAAAGACACATGGATCAATGGAATAGAAGAGAGAACCCAGAAATCAACCCATACATCTACAGCCATCTGATCTTTGACAAAGGCACCAAGTCTGCACAATGGGAAAGAGACTGCCTCTTCAGCAAATGGTGCTGGGAAAACTGGATATCCATATGCAGAAGAATGAAACTAGAGCCATACCTCTCACCATGTACGAAAATCAACTCAAAATGGATTAAAGAATTAAATATACACCCTGAAACAATAAAACTCCTTAAGCAAAACATAGGGGAAACACTCCAGGAAGAAGGAGTGGGTACAGACTTCATGAATATGACCCCAAAAGCACAGGCAACCAAAGGAAAAATAAACAAATGGGATTATATCAAACTAAAAAGCTTCTGCACAGAAAAAGAAACAATTAACAGAGTGAAAAGAAAACCAACATAGTGGGAGAAAATATTTGCGAAATATACATCTGAAAAATGATTAATACCCAGAATATACAAGAAACTGAAACGACTTTACAGCAAAAATAAAAGTAACCCAATTAAAAAATGGACAAAGGAGCTGAATAGGCATTTCTCAAAGGAAGTTATACAAATGGCCAACAGACATATGAAAAAAATGCTCGACATCACTCAGCATTCACAAAATGCAAATCAAAACCACACTGAGATACCATCTCACTCCAGTTAGGATGGCTAATGTTCAAAAGACTGAGAATAATAAATGCTGGCAAGGTTGTGGAGAAAAAAGAACCCTCCTACACTATTGGTGGGACTGCAAAATGGTGCAGCCTCTATGGAAAATGGTTTGGAGGTTCCTTAAATAATTACACATAGATCTACCATATGACCCAGCTATCCCACTGCTGGGAATATACCCAGAGGAATGGAAATCATCATGTCGAAGGGATACCGGTTCTCCAATGTTTATTGCAGCACTATTTACAATAGCCAAGAGTTGGAACCAGCCCAAATGTCCATCATCAGATGAATGGATATGGAAAGTGTGGTATATTTACAGAATCAAATACTATTCTGCTATAAAAAAGAAGAAAATACTACCATTCACAGCAACATGGATAGACTTAGAAAAAATTATATTAAGTGAAATATGTCAGGCACAGAAAGAGAAATACCACATGTTCTTACTTATTTGTGGGAGTTAAAGATAAATAAATAAATACACAAACAAATGGGGGGCTGGAAAGAAGACACAATGATCACAATTCCTTAACTTGTTAAGACAAGCGAACACATATGATGTTGATGGGTGAGAGGGAAGAGAGAGAGGGGGGAGGGAGGACTCAGTAAAGGGACACAAAAATTATCTATATTGATATTGATAAAAGAAAAAATAAATTAAAATAAATAAATAAATAAAATAAAATAAAAGCATTTTCCATCTTGCAAGGGAAAGTACCTTCTTTCTGTTCTCAGCAGTCTTGGGGAAAGGAGTCCCTGTGAATTATAATAGTAAATCACACATTTAATATTATTATTTAGTAGTTAATTAAAATGCAATTTGTGACTGAGCAAAAAGGCAACATTTTCACCCACTGTGTCCTTGAAATTTCTGTTTTAAAAGACTTCAATTTTACTTAAGTTTTACCAACAATGTTTCAGGAAAGAACATTTTAACTGTCATGTGAGTCTTATCTGTGTTATAATTTAAAGTATGGTCTTTCTCTTTGTCAGACTAAAAAGGGATAGTACCAATCCAAAAATAGTCATCTAGAATGATTACTTATTTGGAATTTAGGAGATATGGAGTCTGCAGCTATTAACTGGTACACCCATTGACCCTTATACCTAATTCCCTTATCACAGCTTTTGTCATACTGTTATGTAATTGTCTGTTTATATTTCTGTATCTCCCATTATAATACAGGCTTTATAAAAGCAAGTATATCTGCCCTATGTAATTACATACTTGGCACTGACCACAATCTCTGGCACATAATCGACACTCAACAAATATTTTTTATATGAAAATGACGTATCTTTCTTAATTGTAAACAAAAGTATTATTGCACCTGGGTATTTCTATAGGAGTGTGTCTTAAACTATTGAGTAATACAAAGATTTGAGGATTCATGTACACTCTAAGAACATAGTTATTTCATAATCTTATTTTTATATTGAAAAAACAATCTCTCAAAATATTAAACACACATCTGAAACTCAGTTAACACTGTTGCCAAGTCATAAAAGCTTTTGGGACTCTATTCCTGATGTCTACGAAGAATGATTTAATTTCTTTATTATAATTCCTGCTTCATTGAAAGGAAACAAGTAAAAGACTCATCAGAAGGTCTTCCTAACTGAAATCTTAGGAGACTGTAGTAATTTGACATTCATTAAAACAACAGCTAAAATGATTATAGGTAGACAGACCCTATTCTGGCCCATCTAATCAAAGGGAAGAAACACAGAGCAATATGCCTACAAGTTGCATAAATATTACCTTTCTTCCTTCTTTACTCTCCTCTGATCCCTCAGTCATTTGTTTCGCTTGTGTTTCTAATTCACTGCCTTCGGGATTCATCTGAGGCCCCCTTTTTCCCATCAGAATTAACCTAAGAATTTGACTCAGCCAATAGTGTACACATGCTGCAAAATTATCTACCAGCTAAATTATTTCAGGCTGAATTTGAAGCAGCCACTGTGATTTTTCTAAATACAGAAGTAATTAGTCATTCAACCATTTGATTTTGATGAATTCAGAGCAAAGTGGTGGTTTATAGACATTATATAATTCAGCACTATGGACATTGTTCATTATAGTAAATCAAGTGTGCCAGATTGTAATATTATAAACCACACTCAAAAAATCACAAGAAACTAAACTAAATTTAAAAATCATAAAATCTAGAGAACAGAGTATATTCCTCATGTTGAAAATCCACAATATTAACAGTGACATGTAAGAAACTCTTAGATTTTTACCCTAAGTAATATAATATAACTTCTTTAAAATTTCTGTTCATTAATTATGACCTTCAAGAGAATTGATTGAGCTCTTGATTTATCTTCAGAATTGTTATTTTGATCTTTCTGCATCTAAATTAGATGGTCAGGCTTTTCCAGGATCTTAGATCTGGTAATATTTTATGATAAAAATCTGTGAAATCCCTTTTCGAAGACAGGAATGCAGCTCTTCTTTCTCACTTTCTGATGGTATGCATTAAATTCCTCTCTTTACAGCTGATGTTCTCAACACAATATTATTGTGTTGATACTGTACAGCACTCTAATGCATTCACTAGTAGTAATGAGGATTCCAGTTTAAAGACAAAGTCAAACAAATAAAATGCTTAATTGTCTTCCATAGATCACCCAGCAGCCAAGGTAAATCTGGGACTAGTCTAGTATCTAAGTCATCTGTCTACCATTCCTGAATTTTATCCAATAGTTATTGACCCTCCCATTTAAGCACAATTGAGGTTTGGGGGTTTTTTTGTTTCTTTTTTTTTTTTCCTCTCTCTCTCTCTTTTTTCCTTGAGAAGTAACATGCTATGACCAGTGCTTTCTCCAAGTTACTTACATCCAGTTTGAAAAGGATCTCTGATTCTTGACATGAGTCTTGTCTCTGTAATAGGAAGCCTGCTCTCCTTAAAGAGAAGTACAGCATGGGAAGGCACACTGTGAATTATAAGGAACAAGTTGCTGAAGTGGATAATGACCTGGATGGGATACTGAAGCCAAAGGTATTTGTTGAGCAGCAGCAGTGCCAAATGGAGGAAAGTGACTTGTGACATGCCATAAGGATCAGCATTAGTATTGATTTTGGTTACTTTGCTGACCTAAAAGAAGGAAATACAGTAAGGTGATGAAATGTACTGATGGTACAAAGTGGAGGAATTCAGTCGATACAAGGTAGGAAAACAATAAAACTAACAATGATTTGGACAGGTTAGAATTATGGACTGATAAGTGCCTTGCACCATTTAGTTTTGAAAAGGTCTAAATAAATTAATCTAAAGTTAAATACATAAGAATAATAAACCTTCTATGGGCCTTAGTTATCAAATTGTTTTCCCCAGAAGTTCATAATGAAGCTATCTTTTACTTTTTCAAATATTTGGGAATGGAACTCTTGTAACATGCAATATAATTTCGTGTGAAAGGCCAAATGAGAGAAGATATTGGTAGTATTGGGGGATATTATGCATCCATTCCTGACAGGAATAAAATAAACTGTAAAAAAGTTTGGGTATTGAGTCAGGCAAGCTAGAAGATTAACTCTTCAGAATGACAAAATTGCTACCATGGATTCATTTAACATGCAGTGCCTTGGAAAGTATTTCCACTGACAGAAAGCGTAATAGAGAAGATGATTTCAACCTTTATCAAATTTGTATTTATAAACAAAGGCTGAAAACAGGATCAAAATATCTCAAATGAGAAGTAGATGGCCTTGAATGTTCTTATTTCCACTGAGTGTAATTTTAATAATTAAAGAATGGTTAAAGGTGTTGAAAGAAATATTAAATTAACAGGAGCAGGAGGAAAAGGATGGATGATTTTATGCCACACAACCTCTGATACTGATGTCTAGAGATTGACTGACAGGCAGATGCACATGCCTCTTGAAGTCACTCTTGTTTGAAGAGCTGTTTCTTCAGAACTGTTCCATTATAAAAGTCACCTTGCAGTAGTAATTCTTCAAGTACTTAGGTATCTAAAACCACACATATTCTTTATCAATTAAAAAGTGAAAACTTCTATTCAAAAAATTTTATTTACATTTTTGTTGAAAACACTTTATTCTGTTTAATAGACAATAGCCCTTTAAGAAAAGTATGATTGAAGCAGTTCTAACAGAAACTGTTATCTAAAGCTTCTTTTAACGTGTGTATAGGGGCTTTGCTAAGGGGACTCAAGTGTGAAGTGTTTAATAAGTGAACAACCTACTAGATAAAAAAATAACACACATCAGAGGAAAAAAGGGAGGCGCAGTTCCACTCTTCCTTTCCAGTGTCAGGAGAAACATTTTATTCTAATTAGAGGGAAAGCAAACATTGGGTCTTCAGCCTTTCAGGAGTCCTATATCATTACTTAGATGTTTCATATCTTTCTGCTTTTGCTGGGAAGAGGAGAGGAAGGATGGAAGGGAGGGAGGGAGCGAGACCAATTTCAAAAGAAGTAAAGAGGTTTGACCCTGGCTAGGTAACAGAAACCTTTGAATTTTCGTGACTACTCCCTTGAAAATGCATATAAATATGAAAATTTGCAAACAGTTTTAAGACTTGACAGACCTCTCTCCAAAGCCTATTCATACACTGGACTCTTGCATTTCAATTTATTTTAAAACCATGTCTCTGAATGAAAAATACAACAGAAAGATGATTTTCAAACACATTTTGACTGTAGCCTTTGGCATATAGCAGCTTGATACACAGGGATTGGGACGGACAATACACAGGGGGAAACATATAGACAGAAAGCACAAAAAGGGAAGCTTACACAATAGGCCACCAAAATGCTGCCTGAAGGACACTCTAGGAGTCTGACCCTGAATGGCACCACGTTGGCATGTATCCTTTCTCATGACACCATGGAGCTCTTTCTTAAAGAGCCGGCCCCAGTCTATTTTCCCTCCACGGCAGGTGGCTTGAGTCATCACTTTGCTGTAAAGAATGTAATCTGCTCTCCAACTGAGAGCAAAGGTGAATTTAGTTGTGCTCTTTCTTCTCTCCTGAATAACATCTCCCTGACTGCTTGCTGTAATGCCAACACTTCTAGCCTCCACCTCCTCATCCTGTCAGCATCTTGTCAATTGGTTGAGGGTTGGTTCAGCCAGATGGAGTTCATCCAAAGCTCTACATTCATCTAGCGATGTGGCATCTGGGACAATGCCATTTTCTGAAGGAATCAATTGAGAATTGGCACATCTGAAGTTTTTCATGCAATGCTATGTCCGAGTACCTTTCCCAGATGTAACAGTGCATCAGGTTAATGCTAGACGTCATCTTGAAGTGAGCAAGTGTGGATAATGCTCACTGACAATAAACTACTCAGTCTGTTGAATCTGGTAAAATAATCACAGAAGTAGAGAACTCTAAGAGCTCACCAAAGGGTTTCCTCCATCCTACAAATGAGCAGCTCTCCCTTGGGAAACACCTTCTGTGGCTCCGCATTACCTACTAAAGGAAGGACAGACGGCTCTGCAGAGCTCTCCAGATCCTGCACAGTCTGTTCCCATTTCTAGCCTTCTCTCTTCCTGTAGACCCACTCTCAGCCTGGACTTCAACCAAATTGCTCTTAGCAAACCCTGAGTTTTTTCCTTCTGCTTACTTTCACTTTGAGTGTTACATTTTTATTCATTTTTCTCTTTGTTCCATATCAAAATCCCACCCATCCTTTGAAACCCAATTCCACACCCTCTATCAAAAAAATCTTCCTTTAAGTTTCCTGCTTTCCCATCAGGAAAAGATGGCTTTGACAGTTCTTCAAATGGGCAGAGCACAGACTACGGATTCAGACAAATCTGAATTTGAATCCAGGTTGTCTGCCATTGGGAAACTTACTCAAACTCTTTAATTCACAGTTTTTTAATCTGTAAAGTTGGAACATATAATACCTTTTAGGAATATTGTGAGCATTGCCTAGCATGTGAGCAGTACTCAAAGACTCACTTCTTTCTTTAAATTTTATTGTGGTCTTTTCGCAGTATTTATCATATGCTGTCTCATTCTGAGGTTGTTTATACACATGTCTGAGCTCCTCTACTAAATAATGTTGGTCAAACACCAACTTATTTTAGAGGTCTTACTTGATTTTCACATGTAATCCACATTATCCTTTTTAATACTCTTACTCTGCTTTTTGGCTTCATGGTAATTATCACTGTCTAATATTGTTTCTTGTCTGCTTGGTTAGATGCTTAGTTGGTTGGTTGGTTTGGCATCTAATTTCCCTCTATATGTGAGCTTTATACGGGCAGGGATTTTTATCTATGTTGCTTACTGCTGTATCACCAGCACCTAAAATATTTCCTGGCAAATAGTAGGTGTTCAATAATATTTGGCAAGTTAATGAAGGATTTAACAAGCCCCCAAGGCCAATGATAATTTCTTAACTATTATAAAACTTCAAGGCTGGAAGTAACTTTAAAATCCTTTTACTGACTACAGTGTTTTCAGACAATCATGTACACGATAGAGCCCCTGCCTTCTAATACAAGAAGCTGCTCGTTAGTCTCTCAATATACCATGCTCTTGAATGCCTCCCTCAGGTGGAGGTGCTGTTTCCAATGCCTAGATTTTCCTCTTTCTGCTCCTTATCTGCCTGATGAGTCCCTCCTGATCCCTTGAGACTCTGTGTGACATATTGGAGCCAAACAGAACTGGGTTTGATGCAATCATTAGCTGGGTAATCTTGGACACCTTATTTGGCTCCTGGGGGCTTCAACTGTCTTGTTCATAAGTGGGAATAGCAGAGTTGTTAGGGTAAAAAAAAAAAAAAAAAACACAAAAAACTTTACTGTTCCTTTCTCTGTAAAACCTTCTCTGACTCTGCCAAGCAAGATCAGTCACTCTGTTTCTATGTATTTTGATAAATCTTATAGATACTTCTACTATCTCAGTAATCATATTACATTGGTATAATTTGGTTTTAAGTCCGTGTGTCCCATTTGAATTGAGCTTAAGGACAGAGGTCATGACTAAAGTGACCTTTGTGGCCCCAATCCCTAGCACTGTGCCTGGCACAGAATAGACAATCAATACATATTTGTTCATTTAATAAATGACTCTACAAGAGTTGTGCCTAGACTGCTAAGCTCAATCCCTTTTCCATTTCTCTAGATTATTTTTCTTCACTGAAAATTTATTTTTAAACATCACCTCCAAGTTTGTAGCTTTTCCCACCTGACTTTCTTTAGGTCAGTTAACATACTCTTGGTGGCCGTCTCTGTTGATCTCCTAACATGCATTGCATGAATTACCCTCTAACGTTCAGTTTCTTTCTATTAGCTTTCTTTGTGAAACTCAGTTTACGTACACGCTCATTCATTCATTCCTTCATCCATTTGCAATGCATGTATTGAACAAGGCACAGAACTGTCACATAGGACCTCTCTGCCAGCTGAGTCATCAAACACATCACAGCTCCTATTAAGCTGCCCTGCACCTTTATTAAAAAAAAAAAAAAAAGACAAAAAAAACACATTCCATAGCACAATGGTCAGCAAAAACAAGTTTGTAATGCTAAATACCTGCAGCTTCACACATGGAGAATGGAGAGTCATTCTTAGTTTCCTTGGGCATAGCTTAAAAAAAACTCAGTAAATATATTTTCTGTTTTCCAATTAATTTTCTAAGATTAGTTTATCTATATTTATGTGTTTATGGGCAGCACTAGGAGATAAAAATAAATTGAGTATTGTATTACAATTTTAAATGGCATGATCATAGATATTATTGCCAGTCCTTTAAAATCTAAATCTAAGAGTTCAGCCTCTGACAAACTAAGTAGAGTTAAAAGCAGAGAAAATGATTCATTTTTGTGCAGGTCTTCTTATCTATTAGATTATTCTCCCCCAAAAAAGAGACAGATGTCACCCTGACCAGGCTTTCTACAGAACAAAAGAATTTACAGGTCCGGTGGTGCAAATGAAACTTGAAACTGTTGTTAAGGATGAAAATGCCCTCTCCAAATGAGAAAGTGAATTGAAAACAACACTGAGCAGAAGGACACAAGAGCACCATGCTCTCATTATCAGATACTGTCAGTCTGAAAGCCTAAAAGCTTCTCTCAACAAAGCCCATCCCTCAGTCTGTACTTCTGTAAAATGGAGACAAACCGTGTGCTCCTTTCCTCGCAGTAGAGCTGGTAGGATTAATAAAACCAGGCCGGGAATGCATTTTTCAGAATTCACAGATGAAGCATAATAGAATAAAGACTGCAATTTAGAAATGCTCTTTCAAATATTCTTGATACTTGGGTATATTTCTCTAGATGCTCAAGGCTTTGTCCACAAGTATAAGATTTTCAAAGGTCTCTGTGGCAAAAACAAACAATTCACTGTTTGATCTGCAGAACAAAATAAGACCTCAAACCTTTAGTAACTGCCCAGAGTGCTGTTTCAGAGGCTGTACAATACATAAACCAAAAAAGTTGAGTCTCTACAGACTAACATCACAGAAACTAGAGGAAAGACAGAGTGCTGGTTTAAAATACAGCAATCCTAAATTCTTATTTTGATTTTGTATTTCTTATTGCTCTCCTTGGAAAATCATTTTCCTCTTCTCTCTCTCTCTGCAGTGGATAGAGAACTGGGTTTGGGTTAGGAGACCTGGGTTAACTTCTAGCGATTTTCATAGGCAGGTCTTAGGTACTTCAAAGCCTATGCAGCCCATCTTTAAAATACACATATGTGATTGCCACACCACAGGCTGTTTTAAGAATGACAAAAATTATTGTAAAGACACTGTAAACTGCAAGCACTCAATGTAAGAGGCTACTGGAAGAGAATTGTTCTTTCTACTGCATTCTATTTTCACAAAGACTACAGAGAAACCATTCAGTTACCATTTTTGGAAAACGATGGATTCAGAGTGGAAAAAAGATGAAAACCCTGATCTCACAAAATGAATAATGTAGTCCTGTAGCAGCCAGCAAAAAAAGAAAAAGAATAATGTAGTCAACTTCCCCAAAGAGATCCACTATATAAATACTTAAGAGGGATATTATTATAAGCATAGTTTGTTAGGCAAATGTAACAGATAATTCTGGAACTCTGTAGTCAGAAGAAAGGGATATAATGATCATCTTGTCCATTTCATTTTGCAGCAAAAGGAAGATATGCAAACAGATTCTGGCCCTGTAAATGAGCAGACAAATGACACAGTTAGGGAGCCTAACAAGGACAGTAAGTCACAAAGTCACACTTATTGGCACCGATAGAAACACTGTCAGCAGGAGCAGCAGCAGCAGCCTCTTCTGATTTAAAGAACAATGATAAATATAACTGGAGGAACTGATAAAGTTGGAACACTGAGATGCTACTGGATGATTGTGACATTGTCTGTGTGTTCATAACACACTAATCAAATCATGGAGAACTACTGATTTCTAAGCCATAAATATTTTTTTGTAGCTACAGAAGCACAATGCAGCTGTGTGCTTATGTGATAAGCCCTCTGCATAGAAAGCAGACCAACAAGCCCACAGAGAGAGGATGCAGGGGCTGATGGTGGGGAGGCAAGAAGGTGGTTCTGGCCTGGCTCTTCTGTTGGCTCGGCAGGGGCCCAGCATGATGTAATAACCTGTACGTGCACAGCATCTTTCTTATAGGGAAGGCAAAGCAATTTCCAGGCATTACCTCCTTGTTCTTCATCACACCCCCAGGGAATAGGTAGCAAGTATTATCCAATTCGTAGGCACTGAAAGTTAGGTCGTGATTGGCTGAGCATTTTGATAAAGGTTATAGAGCAAGTTTGTGCTGTCGCCAAAATTAAAACCAGTTCTCCTGTCACCCTTTGCAATACCTATTACCTAAACACACTTTAATACTGTTTAAAATGACAAGGAAATGTGCTCACAGAATGTCAAGTGAAGAAAATTAAGGGAGGAAAACTTCACATTCAATATTATTCCTAGTTTTGTAAAACACATGTTTATAAAATCAGACTTACAGGCAGCCAATATTAGCAGCAGTAACATCTGGATTGTGGAATAAATGATGATTGGGTTTTTTTTTTCTTCATATCACTCTGTATTTCCAAGTTCTAAATTATGAGCAATCACATTTTTGATGAGAAAAATAATCCAAAGTATAAAATTCATTAACAGTATTTTATAGATCATAAAAATGTGAAAGTATCTATCAGCAAAAAATATTTTTAAGAGTTTCTGTACTAGATATGATAGTAGTTAATAAAGATAAAAGAAAACATCTCTAGTATATTCTCTCTTGCTTCCAGACTCACTTACACTTTGTACTCTCTCCCTACTAATCAATAATACTTTGGTCTCTCCTAAATTAAGTCCAAACTCCTGAGCCCAACATTTAGCCCAGGGTATGACCGCACATGAACTTGTCAGCTTGCTGTCTGCCTAGGTCCATAATTACTCTATGCGTGTTCCATTCTTCAAACATTTTCTCATTTGTTAGGGAATGAACAGTCTTTTCAACAAATGGCATTTGGAAAACTGGATATCCACACGCAAAAGAATCAAGTTGTACCATTACTTTATAACATACACAAAAAATAACTCAGAAATGGATCAAATCTAAGAGCTAAAACTATAAAACTCTTAGAAGAAAACATAGAGGAAAAGCATTATGACAATGGATGTGGCAATGATTTTTTAGGTATGACACCAAAAACACATGCAACAAAAGAAAAAATGGATAAATTGGACTACATCAAAATTAAAAACTTTTGTGCATCAAAGGACACTAATAACATAGTGAAAAGACAACCCACAAAATGGGCAAAAATATTTGCAAATCATATATCTAATAAGGGACTATTATCCAGACTATATAAAGAACTCCTACAAAACAACAACAACAATAAAAAACCCAATTAAAAAATAGGCAAAGAACTTGAATAAAAATTACTCCAAAGAAGAAATACAAATGCCTACTAAGCACATGAAAATACGCTCAGCACAACTAATCAATAGGGAAATGCAAATCAAAACCACAATGAGATATTACTTCACACCCATTAGGATGAATATTATCAAAACTAAAAACAGAAAATAACAAGTGTAGGGGAAGATGTAGAGTAATGGGAACCCTTTTACACTGCTGGTGGAGGTGTAAAATGGTGCAGCTGCTATGGGAACAATATGGCAGCTCCTCAAAAATTTAAAAATATGATCCAGCAATTCCACTTTTGGGTATATATCCTAAAGAATTTAAATCAGGGATGTGAACAGATATTTGTACATCCATGATCATAGTAGCATTATTTGTAATATCCAAAAGTTGGAATCAAGTATCCATTGCCAGATGAATGAATAAACAGATGGAATATCATTCTACCTTAAAAAGGAAAGAAACTCTGACATGCTACACATGGATGAATCTCGAAAACATTATGCTAAGTGAAATAAGTCAGTCACAAAAGAAAAGATGATGTATGATTCTACTTATAGGAGGTACCTAGAAGAGTCAAATTCATAGAGACAGAAAGTAGAACAGTGGTTGCCAGGCCTGGGAGGAGAGGAAAGAGGGAGCTCTTGTTTAATGGATACAGCATTTCAGTTTGCAAGATGAAAAAAGTTCTGCAGATGTATAGTGGTAATGGTCGGTCACAAAACAAATTGAATGTTTTAATGCCACTGAACTGTACACTTAAAATAGTTAAAATGGTAAATTTTATGTTATTTATATTTAACTACAATTTAAAAAGAAATCTCATTTGTTCCTACTTTGGGTATCTTTGCTCCTTTAGGCTGAAATGTCCCCACCCTACCTTGAGCTTTGGAAAGTCAACTATCTAGTCAAGATTTCTGATTAAATATTACCTCTTCCCTTGGTGAAGTCTCTCAGCCAGGTGCAATATCACCCACATCTGTATCCTAATTGTAGTTCAGAATTTAACAAAGTGCATTACAAAGCTTTTTTCTGTATGTCACTTGATACTCACTAAAATATTGTAAAATACATTTAAAAATAAGAAATTTGCCTCAGAAAAGGTACGCAACCTGCCAAAATAAACCACTGGTATATGTCTGAAGATACAGTCTATGGTTTCCAGTTCTTAATGGAACTGCTCAGACTACTAGATCTAACTTTCTGCACTAGGTACGCATCACTTTGAAGTAATCGTTATTTATAAGTTTCTTTTGTGTATCTCTACTAGGCTGTAAACTCTTTGAGAACAGAGAGCAAGTCCTAAACATTTTTGTAATGCTAGCAGCCCCAAAATATGTTCAAATCTTCATGGAATTAATGAAATAATAGTCTGTGAGTGGTTTATGTAATAACTGAATGGATTCTATTAACCAAGTGCACATCAATAATCTAGAATCAAAAGATAACAATACCATAAAAAGATACGGTATTACTAACTGATATCAAAGCATGGAAGTTATCCGGATTGATAAGATATCCAACCAGTTAATTCGTGTGAAACAATTTTGTTCAGAAACATCAAAACTTGTTTTAGCTGAGTAATACCCAATTTCTGCATTTGCCTTAACTCCTCTGTCAATTACTAGCTGTGTTATTTTAGGCAGTCATTCTCAGTGTTTTGATAAGGATTATCACTACATTCTTACTCATTCATTTCTGCAAAATATGTTATCCTGTCTCCATTTAAGAAAGCTAAACAAACCAGTATTTTGCATAACCGGCTTTGTTAAATCACAGTATATGCTCTTCAATGATCTGTCCACACTTCTTGCCCAGGTCTGATGGTTCTAACCCGGTATATCTTACAGCAGCTGATCTCTAAATTGGACTTGGAGTAGTACTTCTGGCTCTTTGCTTTTTTCCCTCTTAACATTTATTTGAGGATTAATTGCAAACGTGGAATATTAACAGTATACTATGTTTACTAATATTATCCCCAGCAGCCTGTAGACATATAGATTTTAGATTCAATTATTTTGCTCATCTCCATGTATTGCCAGTTCCTATCATTAAATGGGTTTCCCTTTATTTTCTGTTTTTGATAATTATACTCTAATTGACCTTTTACTCTTTTGAGAAGAACAGAGGAAAGATTGTAGAACACAGTACCAAACATATTTCAATGACAAGCCATGGTCATGTGCTGCAGTCATTGAATGCAACCATCTCCAAATACTCTCATGACAACATGGCCACACCTACAGCATAACAGAAGTACTAGAGACCTTTTAGGTACTAGAGACCTTTGAAGTCTGACGTGTCGGTGAGGCAGTGAGTGTTTTTAGAAGACCTGTGGAGTTTATAGCTCTCTACCAGGTGTTTGTCCCTGACTGCAAGACTTTCCCTGTCTTGTATAATGATATAATGATACAGTGTGGATCAGAAGTGGCGGAAGTCCAGTGCAGGGTTTGAGGACACACAGGTTCTCCTTTGGCATTTCTCCCAAAGGTTTTTCCTTTTAAATTGATGCTCAACTCATCTAACTCTTTAATATTGTCTATGAAATAAGAGAGGGCATCCCAGGCATGCTGGCTGAGGCCCCAAGGCACAGTGGAAAGCAAGAAGTGAGATGACACTGTTATGAGCTTGTTCTTGAGCCACAGCTCCCTAACATATACCCACCAGGAGGTGCACACGTGGCTTTTTGCACGTGTTTTGTAATGGCCCTAAAGTACTTGCTCTCTGGTAAGCTCGTTCCTTCACATGAAGCCAAGGCAGCACTGCACACCAAGGAAGGCTAATCTTGGCTTAGGAAATAACAAAGGTCTTTTCTGTTTCATAGCCAAGGAGACTGAATCTCAAGAAAGATGGGGGAAATGTACTTTAGACAATTTGTAGCTATTTTGCTTGATTTTCCCTTGAAGCAATAAATAACTGTGCTCCCTGCTGCTGGTATTTTATCAAGCTCTGTTTGTTATAACTGTGCATTATGTTCCATACAAGACAGCATCTTTGAGCTTTCTTTTCGTGTTTCCCTACTACAATTTAACTCTGTGAGGAGCAATACCAATGTACCACCAGGATGAAGAAATAGCCGAACCTGCTGCTAAATACCACCACCTGAATGCAGAATGCCCCTATTAGAAATAAATGAATGCCAAGTTGGCTTCTTTAGTGTAAATTAATGTGGCAAAAAAAATAAGCAGGAGCCTCTGGATTAACATTCACTCCCTGCTGATGGTGGCCTTTGCCACTAAGAACACCAGAACAAGAGAAAATTATTTCCAACATAGTATACCTAACCCCTCCCCTCAGGCCACCCACTATCATCTGAACACAGATGATCGGCTGCAGTGGAAGAGGACCTGTGAATACTGTCCTATCTCTTTGGTTTTTATTGAGGTATGATCTAGTTTTTTTTTTTTTTTTCTGTAAAAGGGAGAGGAATCAGAGAATACCGTCCCACCGGTGTCATAATGACATGAGTTGCAACTGACCAGAATCGCTGTTCCTCAAATCATGAAACCTATGACATGGAATTTGCCTTATATGCTCCCAAAGCCTGTACTCACAATTGATAATAACAATTATAAACACTCATGTTCATATTCAAATACTTTTTTATTTTCATTTTTCATTTGATCCTTAGGAAACAAACAAAGAGAGATAGGTAATCATCTTCCTCATTTCTACCAAAAGCAGATCACTGGCATATAAAACCCCTTTGGTACCTCCATTTTCCTCTCTGTAAAATGGAGTTTTGCAAAGCTTTAACTGTTCATTGGGTCTGTGTTAATCCAAATCACTAAGAATAAATTGCACAGCACTTTTCAAGTGCAGAAGGATGGTCTGTGTTTCATATTCAGCAGCCTCTCTCCTATCCTATTATGAATTACATTTAAATGAATTACAGCAAAAGAAGAAGACCTGCCAAGGCTAAAACCTAGGAGTGTGCGAATGAATGCACTGCCTAAGTAATAACTGATCTCAACCACCACCAGGGCACAGGGTACCCAGAGCCCTGTAATCCACACTGTGTTCCCTAGCGTTGTGCTGACAGGAAAATCCTCTGCCAGGAAGAATCCATTTTGTTTGAAGACAGCAGGGTCTTGGAAGTGGTACTAGCAAGATGCTATTGCAATGAGAAATGAGAGAAACACAGCACTGACATTCCTCTTTGCCATGTGAACCCTGTAAATCTAGCTGTAAAGACAAGTACACTTGAGTTGTGGAAGAAATGTTCTCCACCTGAAGTCCCAGGGGCTCAGTAAATGCTTTCATATTAATAATAGCTTCTGGATGGCATCTTTTAACTTAGAAATTTTAAAGTGTCATTTACTACATAATATAATAAAGAATGCTACAGTGTTAAAAGGGATATAAATAAAGGAAATATAGTCCACATAAGGGTCATTTGGATAATTATTCCATCTCTTTGTATCCAGAATTTTGAAATGAAATATAGTCTTTCCTCACTTCTTTTGCTATAAATCGTTTACAAAAAGTAAGTGGTTTCACAAATAAATGACTGTATCTATGACTACTCTCCCAAAATCAATAATACATTTATTGATAATTCTGCATTTAAAGGTTCATTTCACCTTAGTATTGACATTCTGTCTCCCCTGCCATTTTATTAGATTTAAAATTTTTCATTCTTGGTAATGAACTGTAAGAAAGTTGCTGTGTTAGAAAGTGGTTCCATCTCAGAGTTGGGCAATGCAACTCAATATATCATTTTCTATTAATTGCTACAGTCAGTAAAGTTTCTTGTTTGTATGCTCAGCAAAATTAAAGTCAGGAGTCTTTGGCTTCATTCTGTAAGGCAAGAATTCCTGGCTTGTTCTTAAATACAACACTTAGCTGCTCTGTAAAATGGAACAATATATAAAAACATATTTTCTGTGAGCCTTCAGACAGGACTTAAGTTAGTTCAACAAGTCCTTTTGAGTGCCTGCAAAGTGACACTGGGAGGAGTGCCAAGGATTCAAGAACTGAAATGTAACAACTGCCCTTGAGAAGCTTATAGTCTAGTGAGACAGCAGATCTAAAAACAGGAAATCTCAAAGTAAAGCAGTAAGTACTGGTCTCTAGATGTGTAAAGGGGGAAAAGCAGCACTGAATAGAATTTAGCCCAGTGGAGTAATTTAGAGAATGCTGCGTAGATGAGATGGCATTTACGCTAAGTGTTAACCCTTTTTAACATTAAGATTTCATGACGGAATGTAAAACATGAATGAGCATGTCCAACTCCATCAAATCACCAGGCAATTTAATAAAGCCATTCCTACAATAATGTAGCATGTGACCTTTTGTGAAAATCTATACAGGAACATTATTACGTGGATATGCCAAAGTCGGATCACTATACAGAGGCACTGCACGGCCACCAAGGGAATGACACAACCAGGGGGAATGCATAAGTTTTCATCTCTATCTTATATTAATGCTGTAATGCCATAAAAATTGTTATAATAATTTTATATCTTGGCATAAGCCACACTAGAAAAGTGGGGTTATACTGCCATCTGCTGGCAGCACTTAATGATGGCTGTCAGTTAAGAGGGTACTGTACCTACCTGCAGCTCAGACTCTGCTCTACCAGCAGTAACAGTACAGGTAAGGAAAAAAATGCTTATCATTAGCTCTTTTATTAGACAGCATACATTTGAAACTCGTTTTCAATAAAATGAGTTCCCTGAAACTCATTTGTGTCTTATTCTAATCAGATAAGGAAATGTTAATGGTATTTTCTTAGTAAGTTTTAAAATAGTCACCCCAGAACTAAACAAATCTTTTATTCACATCTCTTGAATTCTTTATGTATACCTAGCTATTTCTAGCACAATTTAATAAGATGTACTGTAGGGAAAAGACTTCATTTGCCATCAGAGTTTCAATTAGTTAAAAGTAGATATTGTTTGCACTTGAATGAAGCAGATTACAGTATATTTCATACATTGAAAAACAAAATATTTAAATGCTTTTTCTTTGTCTTGCTTTGAGAGCAGGTTTTATTGCACCAAATCCATATACCATGTGTGATTCTCTAACTTTCTCCGGGGCCTTCCTTGAACTATAAAACCATTTATGATAAAATAAATAAATAAATAAGCAGACCAATTGTTCCATTACTTGCTAGTTTTCATTATATACTGAAACATCCATTCAGCATCTTTATCTGCTAATGTAACAGAAATGCATCTGCTCAATGAGATTTATTACTTTCTCTTTTCACATGTTCACAGATATTGCTGTACATTTTGCAATGGGTCTTTATTATCTAGTAATGATGGCTTGCAAATTAGTTTTTAATGGCATAGTTAAATTCTAACTTATGTTTTGGAGCTTTATTTAATTCATTTATTTATAATGTGATCGTTTTCTTGCTACTTTCTTACATTATGTAGAAAGAACAAGAGAATAGGGGCTCATCTCATCACATTTCAGTTGTTTTGGCTTTAATCTTGTCATTAATTGCATTTCCCCCAAGAAACTTTCAAAACAATTGCAGTCTAATCCTTTGGGCAAAACTATCTGGTAGCTCAGCATTCTGTGTAAGGAAGTTGAATCAAACTATTGCTGTAACTCTAAGGGTCGGTTAGATATTGCACTTTCTCATGCTCATTATAACCCTACTGTGCTGTGTAATGTACTGGGCAATTATTCTTTTGCAATAAATTCCTTTCCTGTGAGCTCTCTTTCTTTCTGAACATTCAGGAAAACTGAAACCAAAAGTGATCATTAGCAGCACAGAAAGTAATCTTTTATAATGTCTACTTGCATTTTCTTCCCTCTCAATCTACAGGACTTTCATAGACCTGGTTGCAATAACCCTTTATAACACCTTTTCATTGGGGTCCACACTGCAAGAGCAAAAAAATTCCTAGCAGGTTTCAGGGTTTTAAAGCAGAAACTGGATTATGGGGGGTGTATAGGAAAAATTTGTATCATTTAGGATTTCTTAAGCAGGTTTGACCCTTCCTTGGTGTTGGTAGCTTTCTCAGGAAGACTGACGCGCACAGGTGGTATTTCATAAGGTCTGTCTGTATCACAGGCTATTTAAATTCTCATCCAAACCAAGACAATCTTTTGGGCCCATTCTTCCTTTTGTTCTAATTATGAAATAAATCTCCTGTCCTAGATAATTTTCCTATTCTGATTCAATTTCTGTGTATTTTTGTAAATGTGGTTCCTCCTGAGTGTCTGGGTACAACATGCAGATGACCCAGGTGATGAGGTCATGGCTTGGTGGTTTCTCCCAGGCCCTTAGATCCCACTCCTCACCCTGACCACCATCTTTTAGACTCTTGATCTTGCCACCAAAGGGATCAGCAAACCATTTTCTTCTCCCGGGAAGGCTATTCATCACAGCAGTCATACTGACTAGGAACCAGGAGGGGCAGCTTCATAAATGAAGGCTACACTTAGAAAAAAAACAGCTTTCCATATTTCTTATGAAGATAAAACAAGAATATGTGCTGCTGGAGTGAGAAGGAGATGGACTTTTCTGTTTATATCTTTTTTACTGTTTTAATTTTTTCCCTGAGCATGTTTGACTTTTCTTAAAAGCTTGTTAAAAACTTGCAATGTGATGTAAACATGTGATATTACTCCTGATTTTAATTCTATTTAATATTGCACCTGTTAAAGGGTGAGATAGAAATAAACTGGGATATCAGGGGTTCTTTTATTTAGAGAAATTAAAGAATATTTCTCTAAAAAATCTATGAAGAATAAAAGCTGCCTTAATGTTAATCCTCACACTTCTCTGTCTGAACCATATAAACTGTGATACCTTCTGGTCCCAAAACTTGCTGTTGACTAATACTAGCATAACAGCCACAGAATGGACACAAATTATAAATTGGTCCTTAAAATTCACTTATGAAGTAGGCACATCTGCATTGAAGTGAGCTTGGGAAGAAAAGAGCATTTATAGAAAAAGCGATTAGTTTTGAAGCTCACCCCTGTTCTCAGCCACTCATATCTTCTAGTCCAATGGAAAAAAAAAAAATGTGCTGAGAGCTGAATTTGACTCACTTCATTTGATAGTCCCCTGCTTGTTACATAATACACCTTAATTTTTGCCTAATTCTTCGCTGAAGCTGTCCTCTTCTTTTCCTAACGTTGCAATTCACTCAGATAGTGAATATTGTTAGGCCCTCAGAGGAGGAACGAAAGCTTTTAGGACACAGTTCAAATAAAAATTTCATAGATTATAAAGATGATTCCTTTAAATATAAAATTATGTTACTTGTCCACCCAGTGTAACTGTGACATGTAAAATAGAAGCATCCATGACTTAGTTAACTTATAAGCTATCCCTATCCCCACATCCAAACTGCTTAGTGCCTCTTTAGGTCCTGCTGATAACACACCAGCCACTGCAGCCTCCAATCCTCCAACAGGTTTCTGCCAGCTGGAGCCCTTCTGCAGCCTTCTAGATGTTTACTGTTATGTGTTGAACTGTGTTCCCCAAAAAGATATGTTGAGGTCCTAACCCTCAGTACCTCATAATGTGACCTTATTTAGGAATAGAGACATTGCAGATGTAATTAGTTAAGATTAGATTGTACTGTAGTAAAATAGCCCTTAATCCAATATGACTAGTGTACTTATAAGACAGAGGCACATTGGGAATAAATCCATGTGATGACAGAGGCAGAAATGAGAGCGAAGCAGCTGCAAGCCAAGGAATGCCAAGGATTGACAGCCACCACCAGAAGCTAGGAAGAGACAAGGAAGGATTCTACCCAGAGTCTCAGAGGAAGCATGGCCCTGCTGACACTTTGATTTTGGACTTCTAGTTTCCAGAACTGTGAGAGAATAAATTTCTATTGTTTTAAATCATCATACTTTGTAGTTCTGTGCTAAGGCAGCCCTAGGAAATCAATACGCCTACCCACCAATCAGGGGCTTCGCCTGTCCTAAACTCAACCCCAGCAACAACCACTCCCCACTTCCCGGGGGCCAAAGGGACTCAGAAGTAATCACGAGGGCTTGGGGATCCGGGCAATGTACATTTTACTCAGAGTTCATGTGCGCTAGATTCCATACACTTGCTTTAAAAGCCAACCATCAAATTACAACACTCTTAATAGAGACACAGTTTTAAATGTAAAATAATTTTTATGAAACTGGATTTTTGGACCATAATCTATTTAAGTAAGAGCTACCCATTTAGGGGAGGTATATTGTTTTTAATACATCATTAAATTTTGACATGTAGTTGAGGTGTCTGTGAATACTTTATTGATAACCCATAAAAGCTCATATGTTTTATAAATAATGCTACCTTGGCCATAAAAATAAAAACACAATTGGGTAAATTTTGCTTTGGCCTGAAGGAAATCAGTTAAAACCAACTATATGTATATTCATTGGATACATAAAGGTCAATAAAAATTGTAGCTTTTTATTTAATTTTTAAAGGGCAGAGAAAGAACACAAAAGCTTTAAAGGTATTTAGTTTTAGTTTTGATGAAGACCTGCAAATGTAACAAAGTTCCTCATACATGTGTCATTATGTGACTTGGGGATGCTGGGGTATTAATTTCACTTCACACGAGAGGCTATGATGGCTCAGGAATTGGCTGGGCTTTTTTCTAGACTACTCAAGACACACAAACACTCCCCCAATAATCTGATCCTCAGCAAGTCACTCCCGGGAACAAACCCTACAGTGTTTTTCAAACTCTTTGGCCTTGTTCTAAATTAAGAAATGTACTTTATGTTATGACCCAGTACAAATATGCTTCGGTATATACATGGTTTATATGAATATATATAATTGAAACAGATTTAAAAAGCAATACTTGTCCTTATTACTTGAAATACGTTCTAATATTTTCCATTCCATCCTATTTCATTTTTATAATGCTGACCTTGACCCACTAAACTTGATTTTGTAACAGTTGAAATGGGTCAAAGCCCATCATCAAAGAGTAGACATAAACTCCATCATTACAAATAACTCCAACTCTTTCATAGTTTCTCTTGAAGCACCCTGATAACTATCTCTCCCTCCTATATTTTAAGTGCATTCCTTTGAGAACCTGAACTCCTACAATTCTTCTACCCCACCAAGACATATAATCCATTGATCCTACCAATCTTCCTTGAACTCATCCCTTTATATACACCTTACCCTTCGTACCAGATAAATTCCATGATCCCTCATTACAGTTTCTTCCTTGCACACTCTCTACTAACTTTCCCCCTCTTGTTTTGTCATACTGTCCTGGAAAACTCCAACTCTACTCTGGGCCATATATCAGCTGGTGAATAGGGCTGGAGAGTGAAACCCAACCATGCTGCTGGTCTCACTGAAATTCATCAATACCAACTCCCGGTGGGCTTTTTTTGCTTCACCTGTGAGTCTGATCAAACCTCATGACTATGAAGACCATTTGCACCCACAACTCCCACTCATGTCTCTAGCCCAGGTCTCTGCTCTAAACTCCAGTCTTGTGTATGTAACTTCCTATTTGGCAGCTCTGCTTGGAGGTCTAAGAAGCACCTCAAACTTAATCAAATCCAAGTTCGTGCTCACCACCCCCCAGCCCACATCTGCTTTTCCTGAAGTCTCCCCTATCTCAGGAAATGCAAGTCCATTCTTCCAGTTGCTTTCCACCTCACTCACAGTAAACGCTGGAGTCCCAGAGGAAGCCTTCCACACCTCACCCCATAGTCAACTCCCTGCTCTCCTATCCCACTGACGTACCACATACTCATCCAACACAGGACACACTGACCTCTCCTACAAACCTACTTCAGAGCCTTCACCTTGCTGTGCCTCTTTCTGGATGCTTCTTCTCTCACATGGTTTCATGATTCACCTTTTTCAGATCTTTGCTCAGGTACCACCCTCTTTGATTACCCATTTAAAATTGTAACCCACCCCCACCACAGCACTACAAATTCCATCTCTGCTTTATTTTTCTTCTTAACCCTTGCCATTACATAACATGCTATATACAGTGAGTGCACTGACTTATCCTGCTTATTCTCTGTCTCTGCTAACTCCACTAAGACAGGGATTTTTGTCTATTTTGCTCTTTGCTGTACCCTCAAGTGCCTGGTATATAGTACAATAAATGTGTTCAGCAACTGAATGAATGAATGAAAGGAACCAGTGCCATCCAAGGCCACACACTGCACCTGGGTTTCAAAGGTGAAACAAAATACCCCAGGAGTGTAGATTTGGATTCTGAGTCTGTTTGTATAATGTGAGTAACCAGTATGTATAGCCTATTCTCTTTTTGTGCTACTTAAATATACAATCATTAGAACTTGCCCTAGAGCTTACACTGTCCCTGACTTACCTGGAAAAAATAGACACACAGAGAGAGAGAGAGAAAGATAAAAAATACCTGGCTTACTAAACTGAGATCCCATTCCTTGGTTACAGGCTTCGGAGATGCAACTTTCCTACAGAAACTGCTGAAAATGGGAAAGCACAGATTTCTGAGAGCTCAAGCTGTGACTTAAATGCAGCCTCTAAGGTCTTTGTGTCTCTGATAGGGAAGGTTGAACCCAGTAAAACTGCAAACCAAAGGTTCAAGCAGTTCTCTGTTTTGCAAGAAGTTTGAATTCACCTTTCAAGCAAGAAATTCTTAGAAAAACTAGTCACCTTACAAAGCCTTTTAATCATGCAAAATATAAAGCAAAGCACCTATTCAGGACTTGAGATATATAAGTTACTATGATTCCACAGAGAAAATATTAACTGGGATTAGCATGGAAGAGAATTTTTTAAAAATAGGTTTGTTTGTGGGATAAGATGGATCACTTAAGGAAAGATGAGGTTGTCTTAGAAGATACAGATGGTGTTGAAAATTCTCCCTCATCTGTAAGGTGAGGTCCATGACTTACAGATGAATTGCATGAGAGGCTTGGTGAGGGGCTGGGGGACTCATGCTGATGTAGCATTTGTGAAAGCTTTTGTGAAACCAAAAAATAATATGTAAAAAGCACTCAAAAGGTCTAAATAACATCTAAATTTTGGCACAAATAGAGCTGCCTTAGGACTTAGGTGACCAAATATAGCATAGAGCTGGAAAGAACAAAACTCTCCTCACCTCTGCACCTGTGAGGACTGGAGCTCTGGGACCACTCTGGCACCATCCAAAGACAGCACCCTTGACACAGAAAGTGAGTACTCTTAGCCATCAGAGGCCTCATGACCTGGAAATAGAGGAGCATATCGGATGTGTTTGTGCACATGTGTGAAGCACCCATTTAGGGAATCTCTGAAATAGCCTGGAAAACGTTGAGAGGGCAAGTTCTACTTACATGGGATGGGCAGGGGCTCAGAGAAGGTGACTGGGGTCCACATGTAAATTAAAACCCACAGGCTGCTTTGGCCAGGCGATGTTTTGTACATACCCATGAGGCAAGCTGAGAATCATTTTAAGGAACATGACAATGAACTTAAATCAATTCGATAAACCTGGTGTCCAAAGTGAACTGGAAAAATCTATTTATTTTCTCCTGGTCTAGTCAACTCCTAAAGAGAAAAGATAGTGGGATTTCTTCTAATAATTCCAAGGAGTGGTCTAAAAAGACCCAGTTCATGCAGGCTCCCCAGATTTCCTGAGGGTCAGGGGAGTACTTCGAAAACTCTGCAATCTTCTCAGATTGAAATCTACGAAAATCAAAATTGGAGAATCACTTTGAAGTGAAAATAGACACCACCCTTTCTCCCTTTCTGTGGTATGAAAATGGTTACCTGAGGCCATCAAAAAAAAGAAAAAAACCCCACAAACCCAAGATGCTAACCCTAGAGACAGGCTAGTATCATCGGCGTACAATTTGGGTCAAAACAGATCATCATAGCACCCAGAAGAAGAAAAAGAAAAAACTTCCAAGACCCCATGGCACAACATTTTTATTTTTATTTTTTATTTATTTTATTTATTGAATCAAAATTGATTGTACATATTTTGGGGGTTGAACGTTGAGATATGTTGATTAAATCAATATTACTAGCATGTATATTGTTACAAATCGTAATTATTCTTTAGGCCCCTTGTCCAATCTCTCCCCTTCCCCCATGGCCTCCCCCTCCCCTCTCTAATTGCCCTAGATTTCTTCTCTCCTTCTGAAAGAATAATGGTTACTCTGTTAGCCTGTTGCCTAGATGATCTGTCCAATGCTGAGAGATGTGCTCAGGTCCCCGAATATTATCATAGAACAGATGCTTTTTCTGTCACTCTGAAATGGGTTTTGTGGAAAGAGACATCCTCTTCTTTTCTTTGTCTCTGCTGGTGACTCTTCTTGTGTGAATGCACTCCAGTGGTTGGCGGACCATCTGCAGGGTGGTTGTGGCATCTAGCCATTTTTGCAGCAGCCATGGTTACTGTGGTGGCTGTGGTGGGCCACCCACGTGGAGGTGCTGTTTTGGGCATGCTCCTTGGCACTGGCAGTATGCCTGGTTGTGGGGTGTGTTTGATCCCCTTCTCCATGCCTCTGGTCCCTGGACAGGCCCCAAGGTGCTGGCGCCATGTGCCTGGTTGTGGGAGAGGGGTCCAGTCTCCTTCTCCATGTCCCGGGTCCCTGGGCGGGCCCCAAGGTACTGGCACAGTGTGCCTGGTTGTGGGAGGAGGGTCCAGTCCCCTTCTCCATGCCTCAGGTACCCAAGTGGGCCCCAAGGTGCTGGCGTTTTGTGCCTGGTATGGGAGGAGGGTCCAAACCCTTCTACATGCCTCTGGGCCGGACAGGCCCTGAGGTTCTGGCACGGTGTCCCTGGTTGTGGGACAGAGGTCCAGTCCCCTTCTTCTTGCCTCAGGTCCTTGGGTGGGCCCCAAGGCGCTGGCTCAGTGTGCCTGGTTGTGGGAGGGTGGTCTGGTCCCCGACTCCATACCCCAGGTCCCTGGGTGGGCCCTAAGGCGCTGGCGCGGTGTGCCTGGTTGTGGGAGGGTAGTCCGGTCCCCTTCTCCATGCCCTGGATTCCTGGGCAGGGCCCAAGATGCTGGCACGGTGTGCCTGGTTGTGGGAGAGAGGGCCAGTCCCCTTCTCCATGCCTCACATACCTGAAGCACTGGCTCAGTATGCCTGGTTGTGGGAGAGAGGTCCATTCCCGTTCTCCTTGCCTCGGGTCCCTTGGCAGGCCCCAAGGTGCTGGCATGGTGTGCCTGGTTGTGGGAAGGTGGTCAGGTCCCCTTCTCTATGCCCCAGGACCGTGGACAGGCCCCGAGGCACTGGCTTGGTGTGCCTGGTTGTAGGGGAGAGGTCCAGTCCCCTTCTCCATGTCCCATGTCCCTGGGTGGGCTCCGAGGTGCTGGCATGTTGTGCCTGGTTGTGGGAGGGTGGTCCAGTCCCTGACTCCATACCCTGGGTCCCTGGGTGGGCCCCAAGGGGCACAACATTTTTAGACAACTTGGGTTTATTTATGGCAAGTCAAGTTACAGTAAATTCTGTACAACTTAGTAACAATCAGCCTATAACAAAAAAGAGCATTTCCATTTTGTAATTTTGTACTAATTTTTTTCTTTTTTAAAAAAAGTTAAAAATTTTTAAATGTCTTGTTTTAATTTTGTCACCTGAAGCCTTAAATTTTGCCCTCAACTTTGTAATTCGTGATGCAGCTCTTACAAGGGTGTTATTAACAATGCTGAGCCAGCTGGTAGCCTCCTGTTTTAACTAAGCATTCCTGATAAGTAGGTATTAAGCTTGGTTGTTCCTGTAAACTAAAGGAGTGCATGTGCTGTAAACATGTAAATGTAGCCATCTTTTCTCACACATTGTTTTAAGTTTGAGGTTCCTCTAAATTTTGATGCCCTCTGCCCTGGTGACAGTTCTGCCCTTGAAATTTGTTTCATTGGCATTTGAACTAAAGTATCATTGAAGGAAATTAACAAGGGGGAATACTTAAGAAGCCTTCAGAAAAGTTTAAAAGGGATGAATCTAAGTGATGCTAAAGAGAGATTTCTGAGATCACCAGCTATCATCAACCCACCAACATCCACTAAGTTACAGCTTTGACACTTCTATGAACATATAAAGCCATCTGTTGTGGAGAGGTTGATATCACGCTGCACATATACTGGCCAGAAAGCAATAGCTAGCTAAGTAAGAACACTGTCAAGTTGCTGGACAGCTTTCCCCAAAAATTGGAAAAGATCTGATATTTCAAAACACAGTGCAAAAATTATCTCTCATATTTTCATTGACTATGTAAAGTAGAGATGTAATCCATGATTGTTGCTGATTATTCCCTTAAGATCTCTCCAGCAACTTTCTTTTTTTTCTGTACCCAGCTGGTATTCCACAACAACAATACTGGAAAGATCCTTCACAGACTGACCGCTAGTAATTGTACAAACATACCCCTAGACAATGTCAGTGTCTGAATACGACAGCAAGACCCAGGAGAGAGTGTGGGGCAGAAGGAGAGAACAGAGAAGATGCACACAGCAGGGAGGGCGTAACTGGAAAGCAGGTACCTGCGGCCCTCAGTCAGTGCTAGGAAAAGGACAGGAGATGGTCGAGGGGACGATCAACGGGTCCCAGGGAGAGGAGAAAGACCAGAGACCTCCTGGATCTGTAAAAGTCTGGCTCTTTTCTAGTTATTATTTCATTTGATAAAAATAGGAAATCCTCCATTCCCATCTCATGCTATTATTCCCAACTTTTTAGTGGGGGAAATACATCAAATGGAATCATCTACCTTCACCTGGGAGAGGACAGGCAACAGCTCCCCATTTATTTCAGCACATATTACAGGGAGGAAAAGAGAAGGGGATACTTTCTACCTGCTGGGCTTCAAATAAAGCTCAGTTTATGTTCCCTTGGAGTTCACATTCAGAAAAAAAAATCATGTAGTGACCCTGAAAACAACCCAACAAGGGCTATGGGGAGACTTGATAATGGATCAGTTCACTGGGAAAGAGCAAAAGGACTTAAGTTTCCTACTTACAAAGCAGCCTAAAAAGAAAGCATTATTCCGTGCCCAAGCCATGCCACATGCCCCGATGGTTACTTTCTTTTCCACACTGAATTGTGTTTTCACATCTATTGTTGCCAGTGTTTCAGGACCACTAGAAGCTGGAGAGTCCGGTCTCCGACACGGCTGGAGAGCAGATTGTTGGAAAATCAGGGGGCACCTTCCCTGAGGAGCAAGCCCTTTTTCTCAACACTCCAGTTGTCTCACAATCAATGGAAGCAAAGAATGCAAAGCCCCATCATGCTGCCGTAATAGACTGGGATTAAACCTTGGCTGAACTTACCCCCCAAAACAAGGTATCACATAAAGTACCCCAAATCAGGAGTATTCAGGGAAAACAATCACTCCCTTGTTCAATCAAAAAAGGTTTTGAGATCTAATTGTTACCTGCAGTGCTCACCGTGCAAAGGTTGCTGGCTACAAGACAGAGTTGTATAAATAGCATGACAAACAGCTGCAGATTTCAATTACTCCATGATCATCAGTGTATAGAATAAAGAGGCAATTTTGCAGAGGAGAAACTACGGGGAATACATTGGACTGACAACTGCCTGGAATTCAATTTGCTGAAGTGATATTGAAATATGGGGGAGAAGTCTCAGTGTGCTGATTAAGTTTCAGGCTGCTGCATTGCTAATACTGTCTCATGAACCTGTAAGCTCTGTTATCACCATAGCAACATGATCATTAGAGCAATCCTGAAAACAGGCTGCATCACAGACTGTTCATTTACATTTGTGATAAATACTGGAAAGTCAGGTACATTAACAGGCCAGGACTCTCACAGAACCTGACATCCGAGAAAAATTGCAAACAGCAGAAAATATTGTTTTTCTATACCTTTAGTTATTTGACACATATAAACAAACAAATAAATAAGAAAGATTTATGCACAGAAGAGCCAAATATTCATCCAAGAAGAAATAAACATAGAAAATCTGTTTTACTGTAGTCCTGGTGATGTTTAGATTTGCCCAGAATACCTAATGGGAAAAAAATACTATGCTTTGAGATATTTGAGGGGAAAAAGGCCACACACACACACACACACACACACACACTTATATACACACATTCACACATAAACTTAAAAAGATCACTTACAAGCATAAATTGTTGGTTCTCATGTCACATAGACGTGCAAAAAAGCTGTGCGAGACTAAAGTTTTATCCTACTGCTTATATTTACTGTCCTTAATGAATGAATAAAAGATAAGATTACAAAAAGCATTTTTGACAACCTAGAGTTATTAATTTGACTCATTGTACAAATTTCTCACTTTCAAAATGTTTATTTTTATTTTCTTAACTTTATAAATGCTGATTACAATGGAAAAGTGAAATATTAAAAAAATACTATTTCTGGCTTTTTATTTTTATTTAGTAAATTTGCTTTCCTGATACAGAGTATAGAACAGAAATACTTTTGCTTTTTCAGAAATAAAAATGTTTCCTTTTTTGGAAATGAAAAATGAATATTTCCCCTCCAGAAGTATGAGATGTTTAGTATTTTTCAAGTGTGTCAAGCCAATGTCCTCTGTTTCCATGGATTGATACCTTCCTCTATTTTTGGCCCCTGTCTGTCCAAAGGCTGCATATCATCCCCAGCAATGAGAAAATCTCTCCTCAGGTTTATGTGGTGCTGCAAGTTGGCAGTGAGGAAAGATTATTCTTATGTGCTATATCCAAAAAAATTTGTTTCCTAAATAGTCTGCTCATTGCAGTTCAAACAAAGTTCACTCTTAGTAGGATACGACAATAAAAATCTCCAGAAGCAAAGATGTTGTGCAATGCATTGTTATTTTTATTTGCATCCTGTTTAGAGGGCTGTTATATTGTGTTACTATAATACAGGAATGCAGTCCTTTTTATTCCAAAAGAAATCATATCTCACATGGAGGGGATAGTCAATAGCAGATACTTGAAAGGAAAAGTAACAAAATCTCCACTGCCTCTCTCTGCCTCTTTCTTGGACACACTTCCCAGACTGTATTGACCATGATCAGGTACTCATGTGTACCCATAAGCATTTCGTAGTACCTCCAAATGCCTCCTCCTTATTCTTTGGAAAACATCATGGAGCAGGGGAAGAAAAAATAAAAAAGAGGCTTGGAATAAGTTAAGCTTACGTTGAAATCTCAATTTCCAGATTTGTAATGCTAGTCAAATCAATCTTTTGATTTTATGAGTCTAATTCTTCCCATGCATAAAATGAGGATCATGACGATCACACACAAGTAAAGATTAGATGAGACATGTTGTCTACCAATGTCTGTCCCATGGTGAGCTCATGATCAAGATCAGTTACCTCCTTCTTCCAGTGTGCCTGGTCCATCCATCATGCTCACCTGATCACTGAAGTGCTCCTCAGAGCTTCCCCCTCCAGCATCTTCACAAAAACTTCCCTGGGCAAATCTTTCAACCCTGACACGACTCCTAAACCTTATACCCACCTAAGCCTCATCATCTAGAGCCATTGGTTGTGTCCTGTTGAATTCCTTTTACATTTCAATCCAATACCCCCAATCATTCTCACCTTCCTTCCCCCTCCTTCTAGCACTTCCCTGCTTCCTATCACTCAATTCCCTCTCCCTTGGAGTATCCAGGTTCCTTCCCCTTCAGTAAGACAAAGAAAATTGTGAAGATTCTCATGGAGACAGTGTCCAAGGTGGGAAAACTGTAATCTTAAGGCATTGTTGGAAAAGCTCAGGACATTTTTGAAAGCATAGCACAAAGAAAGATAATCTCAGAATCTGAGACTGGGTCCTGACCCAACCTCTGGTGAGGATGAGCAGATAAGTTGGGAATTGATAGTGGAATAAAAAGCAAGACAGTACATCAAATACTGGCTACAAATTTCCAAAATGGAAGCTGCTCACAAAATACTCTGCACTGCACTAGACAGAACAATTTACTTTCTCAATGTGTGTGTGAGAGTGGAGAAGGAGAGGAAATAAACAGGGAGTGCAGATAATCATTTCTAGCCATCCCACTTGCCCTTGTTACCCCTCCATCTCTGCAAGCAGACTTCTCTCTCCCCTCCACACCATAATCACTAGCCCGGTATTGGAGAGAGCCTTGCTGAAGCAGAAATTGGGAGATCTGGGTTCTGGCTTCAGATTAGCCACAGATCCTGAGTCCCACCAGCCCTCTAGGCCTCTATCTCCAGGAGGAATCATTTTGGGCCATAGACCCTTTGTCAGTCTGGTGAGGCCTGTGAAACCCTTCTCAGAAGAGTGAGTTTAAATGCATAAAACAAAATAGTAGAATTATAAAGAAAACCAATTACATTGAAATACAATTTAAAAACCTAAAGTGTGACATGGTAATATCTGTGCTGCTTTATTAACTCCATCAATAAAATGACCTACTTGCAAGTCTAATAAAGACCATAATTTTGAACTGGGGATTATTATAAATAATACTTCAAGATATCTGCTACAAGAATAAAAATCGGAAAATATCTCTGATTGTGACAAAATTACAGGTACTGCTATAATGCTGTAATCTGTGGCATACATTCTTAATTGAAGGAAATGAAAATTTTTAATTAGAGTTTAGTGAAAACAAGAAATTGGTAAAGGGCCACAAAAGATGATTACATTGTGTAATGTTGAATATACTAATTATCCTGATTTGAGCATCACATATTGCACACAGGTATTGATAGCCAACACTGTACCCCACAAATATACACAATCAATTATGTTTCAATTATTAAAAATTTAAAATAAAAAAAGAGTTTAGTAAAAACAAAGTGTTTTTGTAAGATAAGGGTATTCTGTTAAATAATCTTGTCTTAGTCTGTTAGGGCTGCTATATAACAAAATACCATAGACTGGGTAGCTTATAAACAACAGAAACTTCTTCATCATTCTGAAGGTTGGAAATTTCAAGATCAAGGCACCAGAAGATTTGGTGTCTAGTGAGGGCCTGCTTTCCGGTCCATAGACAGCACCTTCTCACTGTAACCTCACATGACAGAAGGGGTGAGGGATGTCTCTTAGAGCTTCTTTTATAAAATCACTAATTCCAGAGCCCTCATGACCTCCTCACTTCCCAAAGGCCCCACCTCCTAATATCATCACATTGGGGATTAGGTTTCAACATATATATTTTGGAGGGACACTAACATGCAGTCTACAGCAGATCTCTAAAGCCCATTTTTTCTCTGATATTCTGATTCCATCATCTCACTGAGTCCTTTCATTACTCCCTCTCGCCCACTTCTGAGTGAGCATCTCCTGATCATGCTAGCTTCCTTACCATGTTGAATTTCAGAAGCTTTTTTAATGTTGTCTTCACCAACATATTAGAACTTCTCACCCTTAACCTATCACAATAGTTATAATTCCCAATCCTGAATTATCTCAACCATCCTTTCCAGCTATCCCTCCCATGAATCAGTTTCTTCTTTGTAAAATGAGAATAATGGTACTTACCATATAGCTGTTATGAGAATTAAATAAGTTAAAACACAGACAGCATTTAGAACAGTACCTGGAACATAGTGGAGTCACAAATGACATCAGCTGCTTTCTTCTTCTTAGTAATATTATTTCATGACTTTTGGATGCTAAGTATCCCTAGAGAATACTCAGAAGATATGACACTACCTTGACCCACTACAAAGATGTGCCATTCAGCATCAGCTGGACCTCATCACTGCCTCTCAATCCTTATCCATGTCTTATTCACCACTATAAATGTGGATGTTTGAGCACTTACTATGTTCTAAGCACTATTACAGACACTGGGAATTGATTCAATAATTAATTTATTTATTCAACAAATATTAGTTGAGCACTCACTAAGTGTGATAGGCACTATTCTGAGCATTGAGGATCTAGCAAAGAACAAATGAGACAAGCTCTCATAGAGCTTACATTCTAACAAAAGTATTCCTCTTTGAACATGGTGGGCAAGACCTCATTCTGCTAAACCTTACATTCTCATTGGAGATGACAGGCAATAAATAATCAACAAACAAATGAGAAAATATCAGGTAGTGATAATTATTACCACGACTCACTATACATTTTGCTTTCCCCTATCTCTCTTCCACATAAATAATAATCTACAGCCTTGTTTCCCTCTTGCAGCTATCTTACTTTTCTTCCGCAATTGAGATTATGTATTCTATAACTGCTCCTTCTATTTTTTATCAGCATTCCACACCAGACTCCCATAATTTGAATTTCTATTCTTTCCATTCTACTGAAACTGCCCTCTCAAAGGTCATTATTAATTCCCTTCTGATTAAAAATCTCTTTAGAATCTACATCCCTTTAGGCCTCTCTTAACTGTTTTTGTATAATTAGGGTCTACTTCTTGAAATCCTCTTCTTTTTGGAGTTACTGCTCTGTTCCTATCCCCCCACCCCTTTCTACTGTTATTTTTCCTGTATTCCTTTTGCTGGACTGTCTACCTACTAATGACCCCTCTTTAGTGAATTCTCCTGAAGATTCAGGAGAATTTGCTCTCTGCTGTTTCCTAGCATCTCTATGTAGATTTCCAAATCTACACCTCAAGCCCTGCCTCCTCACCTGTGTGATCCAGTCATCTATATGACATCTCCAGTCAGGTGACCCAGCAACCTTCAAACTCTGAATAATAAAAACCAAAGACACTTCTATCTCTAATGCAGTCTTTGTTTATACTTCTCTCCCATCATAGGATGCCTGGTTCCTGCTCTTCCCCTTTATCTTCATATGTGCAATGAGGAGGGGAAAGTTCTCTATGCCCTTTCTCTCCCTTGAATATTAATCTGAGTAAAATCAGATTCCATGATTATAATTGGGCCACAATTGTTGTTTGTGATGACAGGGCATTAATGGCTCACATATGCATGTGTGACTTCTTTTTGGTACTCTCCAGTACCCTATGCCCCAGAAGCATTAGGCTGAGCCAGGACCTGTATCCTTGGACAAACCTAGTCATCTTTCTCTCTCTTTTTGCCACAAGTATTGTCAGGTAATCTGACATTCTTTGTGTTCAGGTGGGGATAAGATTTGGAAAGAGAAGGTGGAAGAGCCCCATTAGGGTCACATGCAAAGCCCTCCATTGTTGGCAGAGTGGTGCCTTGTTTACCTTCTGCCATTATTTCTTGTTCTTGTGTATGTCTCTCCCTTGGGATCTCATGAGAAGAGAAGTAGCTGTGGACTTGAGGAAGAAATTGAGCATTACAGGATTCCTTGATCAAATGCCAAGTAACGTCATAAAATTCTTGCTCGGTGTGAGGAGCTGCCCGAAATCGCCATTACAAGATGGCGCTGATTTCCGGTGGAGGGCAGGGCTGCTCGGTAACACGCCTGGGCCGATTAGGCAGCCACCAATAAGGTAGGAGCACGTCCTAGGCGAGGAGCAGTCTCTATATAAAGGGCGCGGGTTCCCTCGCTCGGGGTCTCCATTTTTGGCAAGCTTATGCTCTCCCTCTCAAGATGCATTAAAGCTGATCTGCAGAAGGATCCTTTGTGTGCCACGTCGTTCTTGCTGGCGAGACGGTAGCGCGGGACATTTGGTGCCGAAACCCGGGAACTTGTGTCATCGTCAGCACCTTCGGAGACCCCCTGGAGACAGGGAGGATTCAGAACTGCAGGAGGGTAAGTTCGGAGAGGTATGCCTGTTCTTGGTCTGGGGTTAATCCGGTTGGTTTAAAAGGTTTTGAAATCGCCCGTTGGTGTGGTCAGACTGACGTAGATAAGCAGCTGCACCTGAGACCCGTGTGAGCCTCTCGTACATAAGGGAGCGGCGTGTCTCACAGCGCCTCCTAAAGCAGGGCGCGTTATGGGTTCCACACAGTCTGTGGTTACCGCGTTAGAGGCCATGCTGAGACAACGTGATATCAAGGTAGGGGGCCGTGTGCTCAAAAATTTTGTAAAAGAGGTAGATCGTGTAGCGCCGTGGTTTGCTTGTTCCGGCTCCTTGACTTTGAGCTCTTGGAACAAACTAGGCAGAGACCTTGACCGCAAGTACGCGGAGGGAGACCTCCGTCAGGGCACCAAGACCATTTGGAAGTTTATTAAAAATTGCTTAGAAGATGAGGGCTGTAAACCGGTAGTGATAGTAGGGCAAAATACATTAGAGGAGGTCCAAGACAGCATGTCAGAAACTGAACGGAGTGAGAGGATGGGTACCCGCAGGAGGAGAGACGTCTCCCATAAGAAAAAGGGCCCTCCCGGTAAGTCTACGGACGAGGGAGAGATTCTAAAACAACAAAGTGACACTCCCGGCACATCTGCCGGTAAAGGAGGGATTTCAAAACCCAGACAAAAGTTGGAAGGGAAAGAAGGAGGCCTCTACCCTATGCAAGAGCTGGGGGCCTTAAAACAAGAATTAGAAGATTTAAATCTGGATGAGTCCGACTCCGATCCCCTCAGCCCTAGTGAGGAATCCGATTTGGAGGAGGAAGCTGCCAGGTACGAGGAGGAGAGATATCATCCCGACAGGCGGCGGAGACCACTCGGGGAGTGGAAATGCCGGCCGCCCCCAGTGGCCCCCGCACGGCCTGCGCCTTCGGCGCCTCCTCCTTACGTGCAGTCTTCTAATCCCTTCTCATTCCTCTCTGATAAAGTGAGGAAAAAGGTTCAAGCTGCCTTCCCAGTTTTTGAGGTTGAGGGCGGAGGGAGAGTTCATGCCCCCGTCGAGTACACCCAAATTAAGGATCTAGCAGAGGCGGTTAGAAAATATGGTGTAAATGCCAATTTTACTCTAGTAATGCTAGAAAGGTTTGCTGGTGTGGCTATGACACCCGCTGACTGGCAAATGTTGGCTAAGGCAGCGCTCCCTACCATGGGTCAATACATGGAATGGAAGGCGCTATGGCATGAGGCTGCACAAGCTCAAGCCAGGGCAAACGCTGCTGCACTGACCCCCGAGCAGCGAGATTGGACCTTTGATATGTTAACAGGCCAGGGCCCATTTGCCGCTGATCAGACGGCTTTCCCATGGGGTGCTTATGTTCAAGTTTCTAGCACTGCCATTAAGGCTTGGAAGGCACTCCCCCAAAAAGGGGAAGCTTCTGGACAACTTACTAAGATCATTCAGGGACCTCAGGAACCATTCTCAGATTTTGTGGCTCGAATGACAGAAGCAGCGGGGCACATCTTTGGGGACCCTGATCAGGCTGCGCCTCTTGTTGAACAACTGATTTTTGAGCAGGCGACCCAGGAATGCTGCGCGGCCATAACGCCCAGAAAAGGTAAAGGTGTACAGGATCGGCCAATGCTACTTGGCTGTCTGGAATGTGGCCTGCCTTTTCTCCAAAAGGAAATAGCAGTATTCCCTCTCAGGTAAAATGGGCCCCGTATTGCCTGGGCCGCAGAACGGGGGGGGAAACCCCGCCCTGGACGGGCTGCCAGTCCAAGAAGGCGGGGTGGGCAGTATGGTCTTGTTCAGGCAGAGGAGGGATTTTGGTCTCACTGCGGCAATAGTCGCCGCCGTATCCCTGGCGGCGGGTGCAGCCACGGCTGCTGCCGTCTCCTTGACTACCACGGTACAGACTGCCACCACGTTGAATAATTTGTCCTCCGCGGTAACACAGGCCCTAGAAACACAGACTGCGCTAAACGCTCAGCTGAAGGGAGGATTAATGGTGGTTAACCAGCGGGTGGATCTTGTGCAGGAACAAATAGACGTTTTATGGCAAATTGCTCAATTGGGGTGTCAATGGAAATATTCAGGGTTATGTGTCACCAGTATCCAATATAAAAAGTATACCAAAGCTGCAAATTTGTCTAAACAATTATCCCAGCATCTTTCAACAGGTTGGACGAGAGAATTTGACAACCTGATAAACCAGCTGCGCATGGCCATTGTGTCCGTGAATTCAACAAGAGTGGATGTCTCCTTCGCAGCCGGACTGTCCTCATGGATTAAAACGGCCGTGTCCCACTTCAAGGAGTGGGCAGGAGTGATTGGGGTTGGCATGTTCTTATGTGGGGGAACTGTGCTCCTACTATGGTTGGTCTGCAGATTAAAAGCCCAGACCCAGAGAGACAGGGTAGTCATCGCCCAGGCATTTCTAGCCCTGGAACAGGGGGCCAACCCTGACGTTTGGCTGTCCATGCTTAAGGATTAGCCTGCTCTGACTCCCCTTCCCCCTTCCTGTTGGCTGGCCTCCCTGAAGCTTGTTCAGAGGAGTTCGCCCTTGCTCAAACAGGTCTATGTGTAACAACAGGCTCCAGTGTGTCCAGAGACGGGCAACTTCCCCCAGACTTGAACCAACCTAAGACATGGTGCCCGGTGGCGATAGGGTCAACCTATAACGGGTAAGGTCAAAGTCTGTGGAGGGACGACCTAGGACAGGAACGCTGGCTAATTTGTCCGCGACCGCCGAGCTTGTACCAGCCGCTTTAAATGATAAAAAAGGGGGAGATGTGAGGAGCTGCCCGAAATCGCCATTACAAGATGGCGCTGATTTCCGGTGGAGGGCAGGGCTGCTCGGTAACACGCCTGGGCCGATTAGGCAGCCACCAATAAGGTAGGAGCACGTCCTAGGCGAGGAGCAGTCTCTATATAAAGGGCGCGGGTTCCCTCGCTCGGGGTCTCCATTTTTGGCAAGCTTATGCTCTCCCTCTCAAGATGCATTAAAGCTGATCTGCAGAAGGATCCTTTGTGTGCCGCGTCGTTCTTGCTGGCGAGACGGTAGCGCGGGACAGCTCGGATTGCTAATAATATTAATACCTCAAGGCCCAGTTTAAATACTTCTTTTACAACAATTACTAGCATAAGCTCTCCATTGAAAATGTCATCAGTATGAATCTCAACTTTACTATTTAATTCCTATGTGAATTTAGTCGTTACTTCACTTCTCTGAGCTTCATCTGTAAAAATGGGGGATTTCTAGTAGAGATTAAAAGAAATAATCCATCAATAGTATTTAGCACTCTTCCTATCAGATAGTAAGCATTCAATAAATGTTCATCATAATGATTTGGCCTGTGTCCCATGATGTCTCCCTTTTCTCACCTACAATTCTACTTTCAGATTTTCCTATACCACTTAACACAAAAGCATGAATTTATAGAATGTTACTACCATATTTAACTTTCTAATTTTACATGTGTCAGTCTTGTCTCTAACAAGAAATTTGGATCTCCTTGTGGGCTGACCTTAAAGCTTATCTTTCTCTCGTGATCCCAAGAGTGACTAGTACAGCACCAGTGTTCCTAAATATCACGATTGGCCAAAATGCTATGCAGCAGTGGAACCCAGGTTATATTTTAATTAGATTGTCAATAAATTTTTTGATTACAAGTCAAAAACTGTAGGCTGGCACATGAACAGCAGCATTGACCATCCATCAGACTTTCTGGGTTCTAACTATTCCTTCTGTAGCATAACTGCAGAGGATGGATATGCCAACTCAACATTCAGCTACCTGACATATGGTAAGCTAAGGTATAACAGCATGACAGATAGTGTATTACATCAGCTGACCATTATCTCAAGTGAGGCCACATTGCTGCAGATTATGGATGAACAGAACCAATCTAGGATACAGCCCAAAAAATAAGTTGACTCATATTGAGCAAATGAGTCAACTGTACTTCAAGGAAAAGAAGGTGAATCACAAATAGCAACAAATAACAAATAGCTTCCACCTCGTTATATTATAGTTACTGGAGAAAGCAGTATAGGTAACTAACATACTCACACAGTAGCCATCAAATTATGTTGCAACAAATACTGTTTTATTGAACATGTACTGACATACCATAAAAAAATAATTTAAGTTCAGCAAAATATTTTAGAGAATCTTTTAAGTTGGGGTCTGGCCTGTATATGAATGCAGAACTCACTTTTGAAGAGCAAAAAGAAGGCAAGGTTTAATAATTTCTCACTTTTGTTTTTGTCTCATTTGACAGTCCCTTCAAACTAGGAAATTGCAACTTTCTTAAGAAGGATATCTTTTCCAACACCATGTGCTTCACTCATTTCATGATGGAGAACAGGTAAAGTTAAAGATAATTCACTTTACCATCATCACACTGCAATTATAAGAGGGGAAATGAATGCTTTGGGTCAGAGAACAGGGTATTATTATTTTTAATGTTGTTATTTAGGCAATTGTTTTTCTCTTCAGTCCTTAATCAAACTTTAATCAAGCCAAGAGCCTAAAGCAGAGTTCTGAAAAGAAAAATGGCCCAAGACACATATACAGTCACCGATGCTAGGTAAGTAACTATTCTCTCCTGTTCAGCAGATTGTGAGCACTGATAGTACATCAGGACTCAACTTTCTCAGTGTGGTTTGGCAGCAAAGAGAAGTAATGCAATTTTAGGCTTTGTACACAAACACATCTGTCACAGAGCAGGGAAGGAACACCCGATGTTGCCCTTAGGAAACATCATCTAGCACGAAATAGTGTGCTCTTCTGGCCCTTACAAACCAGGAAAGTTTTGATCTAAGGAGGGAAGAGCTCAGAGGGGAGTCACAAATGTGAATGGAGGAAGAGCAAAAGTTTTTAAAGACTGTGGCAAACATTCTGTGACGAGGCAATGACTAAGAGGTGGGGGAAAACATTTACAAGCATAGAGAAAGGGTAAACTTGAAGGAGAGAGAGGGATTGTTTGGGGTGCACGATAGCGGAATAATAGCAGTAATGAGATAAAATTGAGTAAAGGAGAACTTAGGCTGCGCATCAAAGAAGAGTTTGCTCACAGGGAAGCCTATTAGACTGCCAAACAGCCTCTCAAGGGAAGAAGTTTGAGCTCCATTGCCTGGGCCATTTAAAACTAGACTGGACAAAAGCACTCAAGGAAACATTGCAGGGAACAAGCCTGCCCTGGCAGGGGAGAGTCAAGATGACCTACCCCATTCGTGTTCTCCCTCTCTAATTTTTGTGATATATAACAGCACATCATTGTATCGCCTCCTAATGGGCTGCTCCTTGGGCTGAGGTTATAATGAGAGTGGATTACTTAGCATGCAATGTTCTCCAGGGGAAGTATGCAGTGGTCCAACCCGTAAACCACAGCTCATTAACCAGCAGCTACTCAAATTATCCTGTGCATCTCTGGCCTCATTCAAAATCGAATTGGAGGGTTTTTCCTGACAGGCCACATGAAAGCTTCAAGTTCTCAGCATTTTACAGCCTGTTTTTACTATGAGCTAGGAATCCTGCATGGTTTTTTAAAGTCTGATTTTGTCTTAACAGATACAGAGGGGAAAAATCCTAGGAAATAATTGGGAAATGACAACTGATAAAAGCAGATTGCCTTCAACACAGCATATGATGCAGCAATAGCTGATAGCATAAAGCCAGTCACTTAGTAGAACAAGCCCTTTTCGTTTGGAATAAAGCCAGTCTATCAGCATCCTTGAAGGACTGCATATGCATAGGAATGGGTGTGGGTCTCCAGTAGCCCCTCAGAAAACTAGTCAGTGGTGGCTAAGTGAGCACCTCACAGCTTCTTCATTTCAGTCCTTAACATTCAGAGTATCTCCTAATCCTCAAATCTGAATCATCAAGAAAATGAGAATTTTATTAGAAAACTGTATATCATGTGTCTATGAGTTAATGATAAGATTTTCCAATGTAGCTTATGGAAATCAGTCTCCATGCTGTTACACCTAGAATACGATTATCCATTGCATTTAACCAAACACTAGTTTTGAATTTTTATTTTGTGCCTGTCTTTTTACCCTGCTTGCACCACTATTCAGATTGTGCAGTTATTGAATTCGTTAATGATTCTTCCTCCTTCTCTCACAGTGTTCTATATTGAAAATACTGAATCAATTCGACACTTTGTTGCAGCCTTAATATGTGTTCTGCAATTCTCAAGCCCCCAAATTAATCACCCCGACCCCATATTTGATTCAATAATCCTGTATTATTGATCATTTATTTTTGCTTTGCAAAATTTCTGCTGTGCTACATCATTAATTCATCCACTATTCAGCAAATATTTAAGTAAGCAAAAAAATATGCCATGCACCACATTAGGCCCTGGAAGTACAAAATAACTGCTACCGTCTCAACCTCAAAGTTCTCACAGTCTAGCTGGTGAAACAGCCAAAGCAGACAAACAGAGCACAACATGGAAAGTGCCTCCTGGGAAGAGTCCATGGAGAGGCATGACTGAGTCTGCAGAGGGGGGCCCACGAAACATCTGACTGAGCTTACCTGTGTTCTCGCAGGTTTCTCTAATTTTCCCTTGCCCTCCCCCAGTCAGTTATCTGCTTGCACTCTCTGCATTTTAATCTTCCCCACAGATTCTCGTTGGATAACTTGCTTCACTCATCCTCTACAAATATTCCACTCAGAAGAGCCATCTAATATATTATAGCTACCTAGCTGTTGGGACTGGCAGCTGTATTAGTCCATTTTTGTTGCTATTACAGAATACCTGGAACGAGTGATTTATAAAGAAAAACGACATTTATTGCTCACAGTTTCTGAGGTTGGGAAGTGGTGACAGTGGTGGTGGTGACAGTGACCCAGGGGTCTCACATTGCAAGATGGTGGAAGCAGAGAGAATAGAAAGAAAGACAGACTCTCCTCTTCTTTTAAAGCCCTTAGAATCACACCTCTGACCACCATTTTTAATCCATTCACTACTGCACGGTCCTATAATCCAATCACCTCTTCAAGGCTCCACCTTTCAATTACCATAATAGGATTTCCCACCCTCTTAACAGTCACAGTGGGGGCTAAGTTTCAAATACATAAAACTTGGGGGACACAATTTAAACTTCATTGAGTTGGAGGGGGACATAATTCAATCTACTACAGCAGCTCATCCTTTATATTCAAGTGTCGATTGTAAAGACCCCAATGTGAGCTTGAAGCAAGTCTAAGACTTCCCACCATTAAAAAGTTGGATATTTCTTAGGATATAATAGCTCTTTAAATTGAAAGAAAATGTAATTCTACATTAATAATATTTTACTAGTTTCCCAAAACATCAGTTTCCCTCAAAAAGAAAAGCATTATTTTATTTTTTTATCACTCAACTTCTGCCCAGACAGTGGGCTTTCTAGCCAGTGTGTAGAAATATAGGAAGTTCCTCAGCTTATATCACGGATGAACATTTCTGTTAATAGGAGTCCTTGATCACTGGTTTTCTAAAAGTGCTACACATTTTCAATCCTCTGTGCCTTTGCTCTCACCCTGGAATAGCTTTTTTCAACTTCTTCTCCACATTTTATTATTATTATTATTATTATTATTATTATTTTAATTTATCAATACACAATGTAGTTGATTTTCTTCTTCTCTACCTTTTAAAAATCTTATTCTTCTTTAAAGTCTTGGGTCAAATACTACAGCCTCCACAAAAACTTCCTGGAAAACCATCCTTCAGTCAGGATTAAATTGTGTGTACCTTCCACAAACATTCTTCTGCTCTATGCTGCTGTACATTATCCATATACCAGATTATAATCTTCTGGAAGGTAGAGGGTGTGACTTATTGGTCTTTCAATCTTTCAGAGCCTGGCACACACTAGGAATGAATACGAGGCAGATGATAATATATTAATCAAGGTATACACACATGCACATACCATTTCCCTTTAATTTTTCCTGTTACTTTATCCATTCTTTTCAAACAAATTCTAGAGGTCTGATGAAGTTCTGCATGTACTTAGGACTTGAGATAAAGAGCTTGTGGTGAAAGCCATACTATGTCTAAGAGCTGAGCCCTAATGAGCGCTGGCTACATCAAACACATTATTTAATTAAAAATCACCAACACTCTGATAAAGTGGTTTATTCCCATATAAATGACTTTTGGTCTTTGAATTACATGTTGAAAATACATCATCACATTAAAAAAAAAACTGAATCCAAATGGAATAACTTTTCTGAGCAGCCTTTGCCATGTGTTTTATGCAGCATCTGTTCAAGTCTGGCTACAGGTATATTTCATGGTAAATAGAAGTCTTAAAGCCATCTACCCTTCTTCATCCTCTAGTAATTACCCTCAACTGCTTCCTCCAACAAGATTTGGAGAAAAGGTGATTTCCATATACTAAGATAAAAATCACAAAACTGTGGACTCTAAGAGCTAGATCTTAGAGACAATTATGGTAGTAATGATAAATAGTTAGACTTTGGTCTTTTTAGAGTTAAAAAAGCATTTTCAGGGCTTATCAATTGTATTTATAGTCCAAATCACTACCCTTTGCATGACTTTTCTCTACAAAGTTTCAAGTAAATGGGAAATCAGCTTGCTCTGGAATATTTCCAGGAACTGAGAATTTACTACTTTACACAGACATTCATTCTTTAGTTTAGAGGACTCTAACATGTTCTTTTGCATAATGAACCTAATCAAAATCACAAAATCCTTCACTCCTTTTTCCTGTTTCTGACCACTGAGTCTCAAAAAATATGCACAACCTCTGGTCCTTTTGATACCCTTTTACTGTGCTGGATCTTCTTGTCACCAGATTTGAAACCATAATTCTTTCCTGTAATTATTGATGATGATAATAACAATCGCTGATATTTATCGAGCCCTTACTAGATAACAGGCTCTGTTCAAAAACTTTATTTATATTAAGTTATTTACATTAACTTCCTTTAATCCTTACGACAACCCTCTGAGTTGTGGGTTATTTTGATTCTCAGCAGGCAACGGCGGCACAGAGATGCCTGCCAGCACAGAGCTTACGAAGTGCAGAGCCATTATGGGGACTCAGGCTTCGGACTCCAGAGCCCTCACCCTTCTTGCATAGGCTGTGATGTTTTCCTACCACCCCATCCACTTTCCCCAGACTGAGGATTGAAGATATCACCCCAGACCCCTGGAAGGGAGAGCAGGGAGACTCAGGCACCAATATTTTTTAAATCTCCTCAAGAGATTCTAATGTGCATCCAACAACCCAGGAAAAGATTCACAGTTTTAGTGTTCATAGAAATCATCTGAGATTCTGATTCAAGAACATAACTTGGGGTTCAGAAACTGACATTTTCATTGGGACCCACCCCAGGAAATTTTGATTCAGGCAGCATTGAACCATGGAATTCTTTTTCTTTTCTACCGCTCCAATGTGCTGAGGAGTGAGGGCACCTGAGAAATAGGCAAAGGTTTCCTATGTCACGAACGTGTTTAGTACTACAGTGGGCAAATTCACTTCCTTATTTTTTTCCCACCCCAATGACTCAGACTCCACAAAAGCACTTGATAGGTACAGACATCAGCTACCCAAGGTACCCCCATTACGCAGACATTATTGAAAGCAAGTTTACCGAGGTAAGTACAACAGTGTACACTGAAAATACAAAAGATGCAGTTTCGAAAATATTTAGAGCAGGGTATCTTTTAACTATTCTTAAAATATCACCATTATGTACACACATATCTTTTCACATTATGTACAATATTTTTATGTAAATAAAATCTGCTGACTTCCAGTCATTTCAACAAACATATTTAGCACACCTGCTAAGTTCCAGACACTACGTTAGGAGGACATGGGGGGAACAGAGAGATAATTACAAAGATGAATAAAACAAAGCCCCTGCCCTTGAAGGATACATGTTCATGGACTGACCCAGCTCCTTTCTTTACAGCCGGCTGGAGAGACCATGCTCCAGATGACCACAACCTGGAAGAGAAGCTCTGGATATTTCAGCTCTGTTCACACCCTAATACTTACTCACTGCTTCTAGAACTGTTCAAATAGCTGATTCTCTTCTGGCTTTTATTTCCTATATTCAGATCTTCTTTCAACTCTCAGACTCCTGTCCTTTTTTTCTCTATTTCTACTCAGGCACAACCTGGATTCACCCATGAATTTCACCGATCTCTGGCCACTCCTGGTGTATCCCAGCCCATCCAATGCTCTATCCACATTAATGAGAATTCTTTTACTCAGATCCAGAGCCACAGAGTGAGTGTAGTACAGTTCATAGCCTACCAAGAAGCATGTTCAGACTTGTCCACAATTAATCATAAGACAGAATGTTTTAAAATGGTTTGGGGGGGGAACCCACAAAAACACAATGCATGGCAGCATATTGGAGGGAAGGATTATTTCTGACTAGGATGACAGAAGGCAGCTTCATGGAAATGTGATGTTTGAGACTGATCATAAAGAGGAAGAAAGAATTTATCATAAGTTGGTTAAGAATAATCTAGATGAGGGAAAAGAGTGAGCAAAGAAATGGGGTGGGGGGAAAGTCCAGGACATTACCAGGTTAAGGAAATAGATTGGAGTAGAAGGGAGGTGGTTGGCAAAGCCTCAAAAGTTAATTGGAAAGGAGATTTGTGTAGCCTTGAATTCCATGATAAAGAACTTGAACTGTATGCTCTGTGGAATGAGCCATTAAAAGTCTTTCAGTAAGGATATGATACAATCAGCTATGCATTAAGAATAATACTTTGGCGGCAGTTTAAAAGATAAATGGGAATGGAGGGAAGTGACTAAGAAACAAACCGCAAGATACTTATTCTCCTCACTGGTGAGCTGGATATCCTCCATGTGCCCTCAGGGCCACTCTGCTCTGCTCTGCACCTGCTCTCTCTCCTGAGAGTCTGACTGCATCACCACCTCCCTTTCCTCTGGTTTCCTATTAGTTTAGCCAACAGCAAGGACCCGCAGGAGATCTTGGAGAAGGAGGAGAGTGAGTTTGAGGTCTCAGTTCCCTCCCTGCAAGGTTACTTGGGCTGGCTGTGTCCTGTGCCATTGGAAGGTCATAGCTCCTGCAGCTGGCTCACTCCATACCCACACTCCTCTCTTTCTAAGGTCCTAGAGCTGCTCTTTCCTTGCCCCTGCAGGCCTAGAGGTGGCAACAGTAGCCACCACCAACAGTACCACATTAACCCTGATGGTTTTTCTGCATCCTGTTAGCAAATAATCCCTTTACCAAATTTTTCTCAACTTAGTTTCAGTGTGTCAGGTGCAGGAGGCACTAAATGCCCTTGAACCAGAATCATGTCCAGGAGCATGGACAGGCAAGGGCAGCGCTCCTGAGGGTGCAAACCTAAAAGGTTCTTCATTGCTGAGGAGATAATAGCTATGATAATGCAGCCATCATAACTAGGTTAATTTATCTGTTTCAGATTGATGACACAATAGTAGAACATTTTTGACACTCAATCCATGTCTGATAGAAAAGGGCTTTTTGTCATGAGGTAGACCCACGATCAAACAATTTGCCTTAAAGGTAAGAAGGTACACAGGGTTTTGAAGTTAGACCAGCACGGTTTGCAGATATAGCAGCCCAGGCTGGGAAACTGTGATCACAAACATGAGACTTCCTTTAACACAGGAGAGACGTATGACTGTTTGTATAATGTATGCAAAGGCTGAGTTGGAGAGGAAGGCACTGAGAAAAGTGAGTGTGAGATGCTGAAGCTGCAATTCTTTGAGCAGAGTTGTAGAAGAAAATGTTTGGAGTCTTCTCTATGGGTCTATATAGCAGTCTATTCAAACAGATCAGATAATACCTAAAGGGCAGGTGGCTTATTTGTTCTAAATGCTGCAAGAGGTAATGGTATGCTTAAGTCATTTCTGCAGCAGCCTGGAATTTCACAAGTGCTCAAACATTTCCTTTGACAGCTGTGCTGTGCGTTCATTATGTTGTCAATGTGAGCTCTATAAAGGAGAGAGAGCCTGGTAGGAGAGGAGCTGGGGAGAGCAAGTGTTCAATGCTTTTTTATCTCTCCAATTGGTTTAAAGCAATCAAGTAAGGCAAGAATCCTCTATCCTGAAAATATTCAAATTGCCCATTTCACACACTATTCCATCTTTTATAGAAAGATAAAGTTAATCTTCCATGATTTACTTGAAGTTAGTGATTACACGTTATCTACTTTTTGACCAGCCTTATCACATTCTCTGGGAACATATTTAAATAGAGTGCAAGGGAAAATTAAATGGCCATGGGAAGGGGGATGTAGAATAAAAGGAAAACTACAACTCATGTAAGTCATGGAAATAGAATTCAAGAAAATTTGAAAAATAAAATTAACTTCAGAATTGAGTCACCAAAAAAAAAGAGATTTTATTTCCCTGAATTTCAGAAGGATGACATGGTAAATACCATATGAGAAAAAAACAAGGAATAGGACATCATTTTATCTCTTGTGAGCTCTTGTCCCTGATTAAAGCAGCCTAATTTGATTTTGACAAATGCCAATGCCCTTCTCTTTGTCTCCAAAAAGAAAGTCCCTTTCTTTTTGAATCAGCGTTGCTCCCCATGGAGAATTGAAGATGGGAAGACCACAGAGAACCAAGCAAAGCCTCTTTACCATTCCTCTTTCCAGCCTCAGCTGTGAGTGCTTCCAACTGGGATTCCAGCGGGAAGCAGCAACAAAACTAAGGCAGGTCCTGTCTGTATGACACCAACCAATTAGAGAGAAATGGAAAATTTCCTTCAAATGTGATCAGCTTAATGACTAACCCCCAAAAAAGCACACTTGACTTCAGCTTCCCACCCAACAGATGCAGTATACCAAGTTAAGTTCTTTTCTCTTCTTTATTTTTTCTTTTTTTGCAACCTGACTAGCCTGTTAAAATAGTTCAATCGATTGACCTAATTTTTGTTCACCTCTACTCAACTGTATGCTGTGCAATTGGTTCATAACTCCGACTGATTGAAAGGTACCCACAGCAGCTGGTTACCCTATTTGAAGCTGACAACTCTTTTTTCCCATGTTTCTTTTTGTTTTGCTTGGCCTTGCTTTGATAGCAAAGCAGTCTCATGGTCATTGATATTTTACACATTTTAATAAGTGGACTTTCAACAAGTCCCATCAGCAAGAAGACATTAAAGAGCCCATAGGTGCAAAGTTGGCTGATTCCATGCTTTCCTTGTTTACTAATTTCCTTGTTTCCTTGTTTATTAATGGCAACTAATTGCCCTATTTAGTGCTAATTAAAAAGTTATGATCTATGACATTCTAGTACAACTAATCTGGGGGTTTCTTATAGGATGGAACAAATACATTAAATTAAACTAATTGAGGGAGAGGTAGTTTGAATGGAAAATCAGAATTAGATAATATTTTTAAAGAAAGGTCATTCACAAATACTTACTGAGTGCTTTTTAAGTGCTAGGCTCTGTAATAGGGCATGGTTCCTACTTCCAGGGAATGTATAATCTAATTTAGGGATCAAGATACAGATTACTGTACCCCAAGATTTCTGATTCTGTACAATTAAGTAACAATTAGGTCTATAATCTGGGGGGTTGGGGGAATGTGAGGTAATACATGAAAAACTAACTGGACACAAATACTAAATATAAGCTAATGTTTATTAAGTATATAATAAGTGTTCAACATTCTTCCAAGCACTTTATAGTCTATGCAGTAAGTGCTATCATTTATACCATCATATAGGTGAAAAAACTATAGACAGGTTTGGAAACTTACTAAATGTCACAAAGCTAGTAAGTGGAGTTAGCTGGTGTTAGAGCCTGCATGTCTTTCTTTAGTATATAACAGCACATACTAAGCATTAAAGGGAGAAACTTCCATACTGAACAGAATGAAATTGCATTGTGTCAAAACAAAACAAAGACAGTAAGGAAAGTTGTCAAGAAATACCCGGCAGAAGTTTCCACATAGGAATTATTTTCACTGTTCCAATAGCTCTCTACCCAACCCCAACTAAGCATTCTAAAACAACAGAAAGAGATGAGGAGAGAGTAAAGTAATGAGCTACAGATAGAGACACCTGTCTGCAGTCAGGAGGCAGATTAAAGGAGTGAAGACTCTGAAACAGTTCACCCTATTTTTATAATCTTTGGACTAGCCTGCTTGTGTAATTCTGTCATTCTCTAATCTTCATGGCCATATAGTGAATCGGAAACAATACATAGAAGCAATAAGACCAACATATATAAAATTATATTTGCATTTGCACTCATTCGTTAAGCAAATTTTACTAAGAAACTAATTTGTGCTTGATATTCCATCAGATAGTGTTGATACAGTTGTAAACAAAACAGACACAGGTCCTTGGGTACAGAGCCTACAAATAAGTAGGAAATCATTAAACAAATAACTACATGATAAATGCAATAGAAGCCATGAAGAAATATAAGTACATTGTACTTGATAGCATATAATATGGTGGTCTCAGGGAGTCACGGAAAGTCCATATTTGAGGAACAAAAGAAGATCCTTGAGACTCAGTGGCAGGGAGTGAAGAAAAGGGTGGCCTTTTCTTCTTTCCTGACCATCCTACAATGGTCATATAGGCCATATTGAGTATTTTGCTTTTTATCCTTATAACACAAGAAAAATATAGAAATGTTTTCAGGGAAGGCCATAATACTAGATTTATATCTTTAAAATATGACCCAAGGAGTCTGAAGAGAAAAATAAGGATGCTTTTAAGTAGTTCAGAAAAGATTCTATAAATAACATTGCATTATTCAATCTGGTGATTTAAATAAAATGGACAAATTTCTTGAAAGACTAATTTTACTAATGTTAGTAACTAATGTTACATGCTATTAATGTTCACTTAAGATGAACTAAAAATTCTGAATAGACCTATATCAAGTAAAGAAGTTGAATTAGTAACTTCTAAAACTCTTCCTTTAAAGAAATCATCAGGCCCAAATGACTTTACTGAAAGAAATTCCAATTCACTTTATTAGGCCAGTATTGCCCTGACAGACATCATAACAAAGGAAAACTACAACCCATCATCCATCATACAAATAGATGAAATATCCTTAACAAAATATTAGCAAATTAAATCCAGCAACACAGAATACACATTCACAACACAATTTAAACTAAGCAAACTGAGAATGGGACTTCCTCAACCTAATAAAAAGCATTTATGAAAAAACCTACAGCTAGCATCATATTTGGCAGTATATTGCAATATTTCTAGCCCAATATGAGAAAAACAAGGTAAGGATATCTGCTCTCCTCTCTTTTATTTGCATTGTGCTAAATATCCTAGCTAGTGCAATAAGACAAGAAAAATAAAATAAAATAAAATACACACAAATTTAAAAAGAAGTAAAATGTTCTCTCTCCTTTTTTTTTGCAGACAAAATAGCTTCATATGTAGACAATCCTAATGAATTTAGAAGAAAGCTACTAAAATGAGTGGACTTATCAAGGTTATAGGATAATAGATCAATATATAAAAATCAATTGTATTTCTATATAATAACAACAATCTGAAATTAAATTTTTTTAAAATTCCATCCATAATAACACCAACAAAATAAAACACTTAACAAAAAAATTCAAACAAAAAATCAAATACCTGACAAATAATATGCCAGACCTGTACAATTAAAATTAAAAACATTGTTGAGAAAAATTTTAAAATACCTTTTAAAAATGGAGACATTTTATGTTAATTGATTAAGAGACTCAACACTGTTAAGATGGCTGTTCTCTCTGAAATGATCTATAGATTAAACTTAGTTGCAATCAAAATTGCCACAGGCTTTTGGGAGAAATTGACAAGTCAATTCTAAATTATATATAATAATGCAAAGGACCTAGAATAATCAAAACAATTTTATCAAAGAAAAATAAAGTCAGAGATCATATACAACCTGATTTTAAGACTTAAGCTTTGGTAATCAAGACAGTATGGTAATGACATAAGAATAGACACATAGAGTACAGAATAGACTCAAACTTGTACCAGAAATTGATTTTATACAGCTACCAAGTTAATTCTATGGGGAAGGATAGTCTTTTAGTTCTATCTTTTATAGTTCTGGAATAACTATATAATCATATGGGGGAAAAAAACCCTTGACTCATTCCTCCCACCACACAAAAATATTAATTCAAAATGGATTATAGACCTTAGGATAAAAGGTAAAGCTATAAAATTCTAGGCAAAAATCTAAGGAGAAACTTTGGAGAAACTTTTGTGACCTTGGGTTAGGTAAATATTTCTTAAATAGTACATACAAAATACTAACCAGGAAAGAAAAAAAATGACAAATTGGGTTTCACCAAAATTCAATACTTCAGCTCATAGGTCTCCATTAATAAAATGAAAAGACAAGCCACATTTGGGGAGACTCTATTAGTGAAACATCTATCAGATCTAAGGAACTTTTATTCAAATATATATATTTGAAGAAAACTCTTACAACTCAATAATAAGAAAATAAGTAACTCAGTTTTTTAAATGTACAAAAGATTTAAATAGATACTTCACAAAAGAAAATATATGAATGGCCAACAAGTGCATGACAAGCTGAGCACCACTGGTCACTAGGGAAAACACTTTAAACCACAATGAGATACCACTACACATCTACTAGAATAACCAAAATGAAAAGTGTTGCTGATGCACTGAGAAAACTGAAACCCTCATGCTTTGTCGATGGGGATGCAAAGGGGTACAGACACTTTTTAAACCAGTTTTGCAGTTTCTTAAAATGTTGAACAGGAATCACATGATTCTCCTTCTAGGTATCTACTCAAGAGTAATGAAATGTATGTCCACACAACTTTTACATGAACATTTATAGCAGAGTTATTCAGTATCACCAAAAAATGGCAATAACAAATGTCCATCAAGTAGATAAACAAAATATAGTCTATCCAAACAATGGACAGCAATAATTACTCAGCAATAAAATAGAATGAGACACTGATATATGCAGCCACATGAATGAATTTCAAAACATCATGCTAAACAAAAGTAACCAGACACAAATTTGTACATAAGAGTACTATATGATTCCATTTATATGAAATTTTAAAATGGCAAAAGTATTGACAGAAAGTAGATTTCTGGTTGCCTGGAGTCAGGTGGGAGTGATGAGAAGCATAAGGAAACTTTTGGAGATAATAGATTTGGTCTTAAACTTAATTGTGGTAGTGCTTTAATGGCTGCATACATTTACCAAAACCCAACAAAATGTACACTTAAAATAGATTAATTTTGTTGCATGAAGGTGTTAAAAATTTTAAAAACAAAAAACAAAAATGAGGGAGTGATTAACTGTACCAAAGAGGACATAATTTTCCATTGGAACCAAAGTTACAAAAGTCATTTGTGACTTTAATAAGGAGAGTGTTAGTGGTTTTACTGGGAGCCAACACCAAAATGGAGTGAGGTGAAGAGTTTATAAAGAAGAAATAAGAAAATGGGGACAGCCCACTAGATATGTTAGATACATCCTTGTTAGCTGAACAGGTGAGAAGAAATGGCATTACCTGTACTTCCACCTTCATGAGCAGGTATTCTGAACTGCTTCCAAGTGATCTCACCCGTCTTCCATCTTAGTAGGACTCGTTCAAATCCATCCCATTTGGCTTCACACCACCTCCCAAGATCTCCCCATGAGTATTTCTCCCCACATGGGGATAACAGGACCAGAGATGGGCCCAGAATACCTATTTGTTAAAGGAGAAAAGCATGTACACTTAAATGTTACATTAAGAACATTATAATACCCAAACTGGTATTACATTGTTATAATAGATACTTGCATTAGAATGGATCTTAATAAATCCATCCTTCTCAATGAAGTTTTCTTGGCCACTTGATCTTACCATGAAATCTGTATTTATATACACTCACTGTTTATAATACTTATCCTGCAAGTAAGCCTCTTCTACCCTGTGACAGCTCTTAGAATTTTGGAATGGGGGAGTGTAAAGAAAGTAAAAGTAAAACAAACAACAAGACTTAAGGAGGGATATGGTCAACATAATAGGCCTATAGAGAAATTTAGCCACTGAAAAATTTCTTTTAGCAGGAAAAGGAACCCGTTTAGGAACAGGAAATCTAATGTCTAATTTTAAGTTAGTTTCATGTAATCCCCTTTACCAGTCCAATCTCATTACATTTCTACACACACACATACACACACACACATACACACACACACACACACACACACACACACACACAATAACTTTTAAGAATGGCACTTAGGGAAATTAAGAAAGAGGGACTAGGTTCCTTGGATGGATCAGCTCAAGGCCAGCAGAACTACTACAGGAATGAATGTGAGAGTCCTCAGGAACATATGGGGAACATGACTGTAAGAACACAAGCCCTGCTGAATTCACAGAAATATTGGTAGAGCCTTCAATTGTCCTTTCACATTATAAGGGTTAGAGTGCTTAAGCCAGTTGTGTTTAAGTATCAAAGGCAAGAAGGAAGGAATGAAGGGAAAAAAAGAAAAAAAAGACCACAATAATACGTTGAACCTTCAGAAGGAGAGAATAAACCTAAAGATGCTAGAGATGGGGGGAAGGAGGGAGGGGCTTTGGAAGTGATACGTCGGGCAAAGGGCATAAAGAAATACCATGATTTGTAAGAATGAATATGCTAATGATAAATTTTTTAAAAGAAATTTTTTTTAAAAAGGATGGAGTGAGCTCAACAAGAACCTGAGTTATACCTAAACAAAGAAGTAGGAAACCAAGAGAAAGGAGCCCGATCAGGAGGACTGATAAAGAACAGGGGAAAGGGCAGCAAAGGAGTGCTATCATGGTAGTCAGCAGATGGGCATGTGGAATAGCCAGGCCAATGTCAAAGCCAAGAATCCCACAGATAAGAAGCAAATTGAAGGTCCAAGAGCAGAGACAGCTGTAGGTAGTAACTCAAAATATAGCATCTGACATTAAATCAACTTGGAATTGAATCTCAGCTTTTATGCTTCAGTTTGGTAATCTTAAACATGGGAATAATAATAAATATATAACTTATACATTTGTTTTAAGGATGAAATCATGAATGTAAAAGCATTTAGAATAGTTCTTGGCATATAGTAAGCAGTATGTGTTATTAATGATTATTATTGTTGCTGTTATTAGTATTAATAATAATTATTGTTGTTGCTGATGTTACAGAGGACATGCACAAGGTCTAAGGATTTAGGGTAAAGAAGGAGCAGTGGCAGGAAAGCTCTTCAGCGTGCCTGTATACCACCAGGAACACTATTTCAAAAGTCAGATGCCCAGACTCCAGCCCCCGATCATCTGATGCAGTAGGTCTGGGTGGGACACAGAGGTCTGAATTTTTGTCAGTCCCTGGGTGATTCTGGTATAGGTGGCCCATTTAAGAAACAGGACTCTAGAGAGAAGCCCTTGAAGAGACTGATTTTTCTCAGAAAGCTGAGGAAGACCTTAACAGCATCTACCCAAAGGTTACCATGTAGGAGATCAGGCCATAGGATACAGTGGGAGGATGTTACAATAGTTGGGGCCTGAAAAAAAAAAAAATAAGTAACAAACTTTGACAAGTCCAGAACCAAATAAAGGCATAAACAGCCTTAAATGAATAGTAAAATGAGCCTTCCAGAGAAAGGAATCAAGAGCAGCCAATAAGCAGGAATCCAGAGTAGGATTAGTCAGGTCAATGAGAATAGCTAGGGACAGGGCGTGAGTCCTGAGAGAGATTTGTGCTGCAGGCAAGTAGGGCTAGGGTGACTGGGTCAAAACCAAGGGGGTGGGAGCAGCCTGGGGTGGACACAGTAGTAGAGTAATTAGACAGAGATAAAGTAATAATGGTATTTTTAAAACATTTGTATGGGACATTTCACATTCATTATTTTACACTGTCCTCACACTAGTCCCAATTATCTCCTTTGTTGTTGTTGTTGTTGTTGTTGTTTCGTTTTACAATTATAATAATCCCCCTTTTGACATAAGGAAACAAGGCTCAAAAGAGCTGACTTGCTCACCCATATCACTTAGTTGGTCAGGAGAGGAGCCCAGTAGGAAACCCAGTTCATCTGAATAGAAATCCAGGCACTGGCCAGTCCACTGCATGCTCACAGAGGAATGAAGTGCGTAGACAGAGAAGCCAGAGAGGTCTAGAGAACTCAGCTCCCACCCTCGAGGTCAGAGAACACCAGCCTCCCTGGCCAGAATCTCTTTTATCATTGCAAAAAGCCCCATCTGGGTTGGTATGTAAAAACATCCATGATCCACTATATGTTTTAAATGACATCAGAATTTTGGGTGAAAATTTAAGTCATGGTACTTTTTAGAAATTGGCTTAAGAGGTTGCTCGGTTATAGCATTAAGTTTCACCTCCTGTCGATGCATCGTTCTGCACCTCACTAAGATACTTGATCTGTCTATCTTTTCAAACTGTAAAACCTTAGACTGTATAATCGTTCTAAGGGACAGCAGTATGTTTCCTCTTTTCAACCCCACAGTAACAACCCTACAGTGTTAGCTGCTAAATTTAAGCCACTTTAGATGTCTCACTTAGCAGGCAAGAACAAATTGGGTAAGTATGATTTAGAACTAGAGTCTTAATTACAGTATTGTGTACCTGATGTAATTATTCACATGATATGGTGGTGCTTGAGACTATTATTTGTGATCAACTCAATTAATGCAATTTGGTCTAGCCCAAAATGAAGTCAATTACCCGACAATCAAAAAAGTCTCCTGACAGCTCCATGCTGATTATTCCAAAAACAGCTTCATGAAAAACATATGTTTGCATATATAAAGCTATATATGTATATATGTATATATAGATATAGATATAGATATAAAATACCCAAATATGTGCACATATATGTTTTTCATGCATTTTTCTGAAATATTTCTATCAAACTTCATGGAGTCTGAGATGAACATAAGTGACCAAGATAAACCTATTACTTTATGCCAGTTACTGAGTGGTACTAAAACATGAAAAGAAGATTCAAACTCACCTTGTACTGCCAACAGGGCTTCAACAAATCAAAGCACAGTGTAACAAGATGTATGGTCATTTTTGAGGACTATGATCAGAGTTGGTTATCTCAATCATTTAAAACTAGCATTTGGCTATGTCTACATCAGAAAACAATGCTGACCAAGTGTTTAAGTTTTTCTTATGAATCATGATAATCTGATTGGCTAAAGTCTAAAGACAGAGGATGCCCACTAGAGTTAAACTATGGAAATTACCTCTCAGTATGGTGGTTACAATATAATGACATTTGGTAACGAAATATTCAAATTTCACTTACTCTAGAAAAGCTTATAAAGTCTTTTGTTTCTCTCATTCAATTTTAAGATAAATACCACAAAAACAAAAGGGAGAATGAAGATCCATGCTTACAACTTACTTGGCATAATGAACCAGGCAGGGAATATATTAACTATATTTATTCAGCATCTTCTGTATATCTACCACTCGGCTAAGCACTTTTCATGCAATATTTCACTCAGTGCTCAAACTGCCTAGTAATGTAGGTACTGTTATTATTTGTATTTTCTTATGTTGAAGCCAAGGCTAGGTATGCTAGGTAACTAATCCAAGTTCACTTAATTAGCAGCGGCAGAACTTTGATCCAGCCCAGACCGGTCTCTCACTGGCAATGAACACTGCTTCACAACACTTATGAAAGGGGCTTCACACAGTGTACCCATCTGGTCACTAGACACCTCTTGGTGCAATACCTCTTTATATAGGAAAGGACAATGGGGCCCACAGAAAGTCTATGTTTGCTGTTAGATACAACTAAAACTACGGCCAATTGATTCTGCTTTTGCCCTTTAAATGAAAAAAGATAGTTTTAAGTTTTTTCCTCCTGCTTTTCTCTAATGAAAGTTTAGATATTTCAACAAAAGTACTTTGGTTTCTTAATTAAATCAACTGTTTCTCATTCCTATTATCACTGAAGTAGAACACTTAATAATTAGAGTATTTGTTCACCATAAGTTTAGTGTGAAATTGTAACTCTCTGTTCCACCTTGTAAGGCTTCATGTTTTATTTTTCTTGGCTTCAGAGCATGTACCACATCCAGAAACCCAACCTGCGAACAAAGTCCTGTAAGAAAGAAAATCAGCATTCTCTGTGCACAGTCAGGCTCACCTGCTTAGCAGGGGCTTAATCACAGTCAAGGGAGAAAATCACCAAGCACTAACAGTACCATTTTGAGATCAGGACCAATGAATGAGTCAAAATAAAAATCATTTTATTATTTAAGGTCAAACCAATCATTCTGGCAAATACTTATTACTTGGCCTATTGTCTACATTTTTTATCTGCTAATCATTCTGAAAAAAAAATCTGCTTTAAAAAAATTTAAGGTATATTTTTCTGGTCAAATACAACATGAAAATAACAGTTTTTAAAGAAATTAGGCACCACTTTTTTCAAAGATATCATAGGCTACGTATCTTGAGGGCTTCTCCCACTATAATAAAATTAAATCCCTGGAAAATAACATGTGTTAATGAATTGATGGCTTATGATAAAACAAGCAGAATCTGGGGTCGGGGCCAGGGCCGGCCCCGTGGCTCACTCGGGAGAGTGCGGCGCTGGGAGCGCCGAAGCCGCAGGTTCAGATCCTATATAGGGATGGCCGGTGCGCTCACTGGCTGAGCGCGGTGTGGACGACACCGAGCCAAGTGTTCCGATCCCCTTTCTGGTCACAAAAAAAAAAAAAAGAACAAGCAGAATCTGAAACAAAGAACAAAAAAGAATGTTGAGCTGAATGGAATTGATGAACTATAAGCAATCCAAAAGCCAGGTTTCTCAACCATACATATTCTTATGTTACTTAGATAGGGAAACTGAACTTTAGGGCCCATTGCATGAAAGGAGAATTGAATTTGAGACTCCTGCATTGAGTCAGGAACCTAGAAGGGGGTTAAAGAAGTCTTAGGAGGCTGAGCCTTGGGGCCATTGGCATTAGAGGCGAGATGAACCTGAACCCCACAATAAACTGAGAACTTCAAAATGAATTAAAATAGTCTATGGCAGGGCCAGAACTAGGGTAAGGCAAGCGAGGTACCTAAAATGTTCACTTGCATGACCCTGAGCATGAATACCTCCTTAAATTCTACACCTCTGACAGCATCTCTTGCCTCACCATAGTCCCATGATAGAACTTTCTGAGCTGATGATATGTTCTAAAAGTGGATTGTGGTGATGGCTGCACAACAGTATATATTTCCTAAAAATTGTCAAACTGTGCACTCTCACTACGTGAATTTTTTAGTTTATAAATTAAACCTTAAAACTGCTTTAAAAAATGAATAATCAACAATCACCAAACAGTTTTGAAAAAGAACAAAATATAAATTATCAAATGAATAATATGATAGTCAAATTCAAAGCTCTACAGATGTAATGTGGACTATAGATTAAATCAAAGTGTTACATTCGATCTCCTGAATTGAATAATTAATTGCACTGTGGTCATGTAAGAGAATACCTTTGTTCCTAGGAAATTCACACTGATGTATTATGAATTTAAGGGATGTGATATCTGACCTCTTTCTTCGAATGGTTCAGAAAAATAAATGAAGTGCATCTGTGTATGTTGGGGGGAATGATAAATCAAATGTTCCTTGCGCTATTATTGCAAATTTTTTTAAGTATAAGTTTATTTCAACATAGAAAGTTTAAAAATTGATCATTTGCAAAGATTACTAAAATAAACCAGTGAGATGATTGATAAAAATAGAAAAATACAAATAAACAATATTAGAAATGAAAAGGGAGATTTACCACAGACATAATCGAAATTAAAAAGAGAACAAGAATACAATAAAAAAGTATGCCAATTTGAAAACTAAAATAAAATGACTAAATTCCAAGAAAATGTAACTTACCAAAAACTAACTCAAGAATAAATAAAAAGCTTTAATAGTTTCATACCTACAAAAAATTTAAGACAGTAGTTAAATTTTTTCATACAAAGAAATTGTCAGGCCAGTTTAACCAATGAATTTTATTAAATTTTCAAGGAACAAATTACTCTAAAATTTTATGAACTCTTCCAGAGAATAGAAAAAGATGAAACACTTAGACAATTCATTTATGAGGTTAGTATAACCCTAATACCAAAATCAGACAAAGACAAAAAAAGAAAGAAAAATTTTGTCCAACCTCACAAATGAATATAGATGAAAAATTACTAAACAGAATATTAGGAAACTGAATACCATACTACATTAAAAAAAAAAAAGTACATCAAAACCAAGATAGGCTTTTTCTCAGGAATAGAAAAAAAATTAACATTAAAAAGCTATGAATATAATATACCCCGCTTACTTACTAAAAGAGAAAACTATATTGTTATCTCAATAGACAGAAAATGATTTGATAAAATTTAAACCTGTTAATAATTTTTTTTAAAATACAAAATTACTCAGGTACTTGGAATAAAAAGAAACTTTTTTAGTTCAATTAAGAGTGACTTCAACAAAAATCAATCTAAATGGAGAAACATTAGAAATATTCTTTTAAAGTAAGTTATTCATTATGATTATTTTATTCAATATTATACTAATATACATATATACTAGTATGCTGTGCTAATACATACAATAGTAGAAAACAAACTATCAAAAGGAATAAACAAATGCATTTGATATGATTGCTTACATACAGATCAAAAAATGCTATAGACAAATCTTTTAATTAAAATAATTTAGCATAGTGTCAAAGTATAAATATAAAACATAAAATTATTTTTTATACACCAAAAAAAATCTCATTTATAATAGCAAATCGATAGGGTAAACAGACATAAATCTGACAATATATGTGTAGGACATTGATGGAGAAAATTAAAAAGCTGTATTAAAAACCATTACAGAACACCTCAATAAACGGAAAGACTCATATATTCATGGACAGTAAGACTCGATGTTGTAGAGTTGATGATGCAATTTTTTTTTTGTCAATGCAATTCTAATAAAACTTCCAATACTGTTTTTTAACGAACTTAAGCTGATTCTAAAACTTACATGGAAATAAAGAGGCCCAAGAATAATCAAGAGGAAGAGGAGTATGAGAAAACTTCACTTGCCAGCTATCAAGTCTTATAAAGTTATTAAGATAGTGTGATAATGGCACAAGGATAGATAAATGAACCCAAATAACAGACGATCAAAAAGAGATTAACATGTAAGTGGACAGCTGATGTACAGCAGAGGTGGCACTGTAGTGTACTGTGGAGAAGATGAACTCTTTAATTCAGTGTTGCTAAGAAAACCAGCTATCTATTAGAAGAAAATAATATTGGATCTCAGTCTCACAACATACCAAAAAATCAATATTAGATAGCTTGAAGATAAAATGTCAAAAATAAAACTTTAAAATTTTCAGGAGAGAATATAGGAGACTTGATGATCTAAGTAACTTCATTACTTCGAAGTTATGACTTATTTCTTAAGCAAGACATAGAAAGTAGTAATCATAAAATAAAATAAAAAATTGGTAAAATTGATCTCATTATAATTAAGAATATCTGTCCAGCAGAAGTTATATTTCACAGTAGGAGACAATGATGTTGGTCAGGATGTGGAAGCACGGGTTTCCTAAACACTGCAAGCAGAAGTGTAAATTGGCTCAACCTTTTTGGAAAATAACTTGGCATTTTCTTGTACAGTTGGACATGAGTAAGCCCCAGAACCCAGAAATTTCACTCCTAGGTATATAGTCTAGAGAAATTCTCATACAGGTGCATCAAGAAAAATGTGAAAACTGTGTAGCATTGGCAAAAACTGGGAACAATCCAAATATCCATCAATTAGAGAAGGGTAAAATTTGTGTTATATTCACATACTCCAATTTTATACAGCAGAGAAAATGAATGAACATTCAGCCACCCAAACAAGTCTGAGAAAGATAATGTAGGAAAAAAACACAAGATGCACAAGAACAGATACTATATAATACCATTTTTATAAAATTAAAAGACAGGGAAAAAAATGAACAGTATATTGTCTATGGATACATTGTCTTTAAAGTAAGAAAATGATAAACACCAATTCAGGGTAATGTTTTTCTCTGTGTGGATAACAGAAGGATATGCACTTGGCAGCACCCAGTTCAAGGGGTATGGGGGGGGCTGGTTTTTTTGGTTTGGTTTGGTTAATATGCTTCATAGTTTATGGCATGCAAAATAATATGCTTCATAGAAAATGGCATACAAAAAAGTCACGGCTGACTTACGAAAAATCATACCAAAGATCTGAAGAGATTTATTTACTTTGGGTTTTTTTATTTCAAATACCCTTCTGACGGAGTTTGGATGTGTTGTCCCTCCAAAACTCATGTGGAAATTTGATCTCCAATGTGGCAGTGTTGGAAACTGATTGAGTCATGGGGGCGGATCCCTCATGAATGGACTAATGCTCCCCCTGGGGAGGGGGGTAGTGAGTGAGTTCTCGCTCTATTAGTTCCCATGAGAGCTGATTGTTTAAAGGACCCTGGCACCTTCTCTCTCTTTCTCTCTCTTGCTTCATCTCGCCATTTGATCTGCTTGTACCTGCCAGCTGCCTGCTGTTTTTCCACCATGAGTAGAAGCAGCCTGAGACCCATGCCAGATGCAGCTGTCCCAGATTCATAAGCCTAATAAACCTCTTTTCCTTATAAATTACCCAGTCTCAGGTATTTCTATTATAGCAACGCAAAACTGACTAATACACCTTCTATGAAGTTTTCATGATAGATTTCATTTTCTAGAAAAACTATGAGATTTCTACTGGACAGGAGTTTATGTTCCTTTAACCTGCTTATATGTAAGAGAACAAGAACATATGGATTCCAAGGATCAGTGAGAAATTAATTAGCATAGATTTTGAGCAAGTTTTGTAGGCTGAAATGAACTCTGGCATTCTGGGGAGCTTTGCAGAGCACCATAAGACTAAACTAAACCACTAGCTATGTAAATGAAGTAATTTATCTGAAAAGCGTGAGCACATGGCCAAATGTAAGGGCCTAGACCAAGACAAAATAGGTCCAAAACTTGATTTTTACTTATTAAACTTCTTTAAATAACAGACTCTATCTATAAAATAAAGACAATCAGACCTCCTTAAAGAATGTGCCAAGCCATGGTGATAAGGTAACTACACTGTAATGGATTAAGACACAGAGACCCCCAAACCTTGTTCTTACATGATTCCCAATGTAAATCACTATCATCTTCAACAAATGTTCGTTTTAGATAGTATATTTCATTTCTTTATTAGAACCACTGAAATTTTAATAGCCTTCTTAAATAATTTAATTCCTGCAGTAATATTGTTTCTCCTATACCCCACTGGGGAGGTTCTTGAGGAAACAAAAGATCACTTTTATTTTACCATCAGTATAATGTTTTAAATTCATAATCACCTTCAACTCTCTTGCCCCTCTATCATTTCAGTGTGCTCGCTCTGGCAAATCATACCCCAGCTACTACCAGCTCTGTGCCTCTGCCTGTCCGCAGCACCACAGCTGAGATGGCTGGAGGACACACAAACCCTGCTTGCTTGCTGGTCTCACTTCATATGCTCTATCTCTGACCTCCGGTGAGCGCTAATGTTTCCCAGAAATCATGCTGCCTTTTCCTGTTCTATTCATGCTCCCTCTCAACTAAATAACTATTCACCCCTCCTTCACATTCTCACTGATGACCTTGCTTCCTGTTTCAAGAAAAAAATAAAATTAAAAATAAATCTACCTCGGAAAAGACTTTTCTCAAGTTGCCACCGCCACATCTATCCACCACCAGAACATGGCCACCTTTGTTGCTTTGTAAATACGCCAGGCCTGCTCCAGCCCTAGGGCCTTGGAACACAGATGTATCATTGCCTAGAATGCTCTTCCTCTGGAAGCCACATGAAATCACCTCTTTTAACCCTCTGCTCAACTAGTACCTTCTAGATGAGAAATGATCATGTATTTAAAATTAAAATCCGTCACTCATTTCATATCCTTCCATATTCCTATATTCTTTCCTATATTCTTTCTCCTTCTATCATCATTTATCTGAATATCCATTTCATTTTTTTTGTTTTGTTTATTGCTTATCTCTCCCACTGCAATCTAAGCTTCATGAGGGCAGATATTCTTATCTATTTTGTTCATTGCTGTATCCTCAGAACCTGAACAGCACCTAACATATAGAAGGGCTCAATAAAGATTTATTGAGAAAATGAATGAATGAATGGATGAGCAAGTGAGTGGATACATCCCAATATTGTTTAATAAATACTTTATAAAAACTTAGGAGACTTACGGTCCTTTTATGACATTATTACAAAAATCAAGTCAATTACATAAAATTACATGTACACAAATATCATAACTGTAGAAGTGAAAATTGTTTACTCCAAGCATCTGGTGAGAAGTGTATTCTGCTGAGGGGGATATCAGGAGGATTGAGTCCTGAGATGTATGTGTTATAAGTCACCACCAGCATTCTTCTTGTTTAGCCTTAGCAAGTCCCAGAACACTGGGCTTAGGGTAATTCAGAATTGTGTGTGTGTGAGTGTGTGTGTGTGCTCACATATGTGTGTTTTAGAAAATTACATGCTTTCCAATTGGTGTGATTTTTCCAAGAGTATCTAGAATCACCTTCTTAATACTTTAATACAAAAAATTAGCATGATTATTTCAAAGTAGTCATAAAATGATTTTGCAAATGCTAAACATATGAAATTGCAGTAAGATTCTGAGTCTCCATTAGCTGAACTTTTCTAATGATTTAGGTAAAAGTTATTAGAGACAGGTAAATTAAATAATGGCCTTGATTTTGTAAATAATTTTTAATTTGAGGATAAATCATACACCTGAGTATTCACTGCAGATATTTTAGATAAATACAGAAAACCAAGGGAATAAAAGTCACCCATAATCTTATTTCCATCTGTCTTTTTTTACATATCTTGGTTGTCTTTTTAATAAACACATCAAAACTCAGATGACAATGAATGATTTTCTTCAAAGTAGTTGACTGGGAAAGCAATATTTTTATATTACTTTTAATGCAATTTCAGGAAAATAAAAAAGCTGGAATTCTCTTTTTCAGAATTGTTTTCCAAGTGTATATCACATTTTCTTAAATGATTTCATTGTTTCCAACTTATTTCTTTTATGAGAAAGAATTTGAGAGGGGTGGCCAGTTAGCTCAGTTGTTTAGAGTGTGGTGCTGATAAGACCAAAGTCCAGAGTTCGATCCCTATTTCAGGCAGCCCCCACTCCCTACCCCACCCCCCAAAAAGGCCAAGTACCATTCCAAGCCACCATGAGGCTATCCAAGTTAAGTCAGGCTTGAAGCTTATTCTCTATTAGCTTAAAATCTAGCAGGAAAATATGACATGTACAGAAATAAATATAAGCACAACTAACAGTGGCATTGCTTTTGTGATTGCTTTTAACCAGCATTATCTCATTTAGTTCTCCTTATGACAATCCTGAAAGTAAAACATTATTATGAGATCTATTATATATACAAGGGAATATAGATCAGAGGTGCTAAAAATTTATTTGCATAGGATCAAACAATTAATAAATCAGACAGTTGAGATTAATCTCACACTCTCTGAATCCTGCCCTATATCTACCATATGATGTAATCACCCCCTTCCCCAGAAAGAGATAAATCTCATCAGAGAGACTGAGATAAAGCATAGGTTAGAAGAAGAAGAAATTACAGTCAGGTTGAACAATCAGTGGACTCATGAAGCAGATGGCTTTAAGCTGGGTCTTGAAGATAGGGTAAAATTTAAATATAGATGGGGGATCTTAGGTATAGTGAATTGTATTAAAGGAAAAGGTATGGATATTATGAACAAGGAAATGGGAAGCTTAAATCTGTATTAGATGAAAATGAAATGGCAGCCCTACATAAAATATTTTAATGATACAAGACATTTGAAGTTAGTAAACTAGCTAAGAAACTATTACATTAGATTAGGCAAGGAATAAAAGAATGTCTGAATTAAGTTGGTGGCAGTGGAGATCAAGATGGGAAATATCAGGGAGGCATTTTAGAGCTAGAATTGCTTGGGCTTGGGTACTCACCGGAGGCCCTGTGGACACAAGGGAAAGGCCAAAGTTTTAAGGCTGAATGAGTGGAGGATTAGGTACATAACAGAAATATGGATACAAACAGGTGAGTGGGCTTGAATAGGCATATTATTTTCCCAGCCTATGACTCCCCGTAGCTGAACCCATGGTTTAGTCAGTCTCAGCCCAATCTCCAAACACATTTATCTTAAAGCAAAATAAAATTATTCAGCTTCATCCCCTCCACATTTCACCCTTAATCCCATAGGATTAAGATGATTATGTTTTGTAAAGATGAATATGCTAATTGTCCTGATTTGATCATCACATACTATACACAAGTATTGATAGTCAACTCTGTACCCCACAAATATGTATAATCATTATGTTTCAAGGAAAAAAAAGATTATATCATGATTCCCTTTTAGGTTTATGCCTTCCAAATACCACCTGTCTACCTGTCTATCTGTCTCCCTAGACTTTTGAGTATGGCTGCCTTACTCATGACTCTGCTCTGACTTCTTGTTGGCGTAGTACTCATGGTGTTTCCCATCTAGTTTAACTGAAAACTTCCTTACTCCTTGGACATATGACCTAACCCCCCTCCCCACCGAGCTGAACTTCAAGTATTATCTGGAATTGTCTCTATGCCTTCAGAATCAATGCAGGATGTTTCTGCCTTGCCTATTTTTACCCACCAATTTGCCACCAAGGCATGTCTATGAGTACCATTTTCCTCAAAATTGTACATACCAATGAATTTCAAAAAGAAAGCATTGTCTAGAGCAAATTTCACAATAACAAACCTAGTTCTTTAATAAATTTTTTGCGTAACATGCCATTATCATTTCAAACTTTTAATTTTCATTTTTATTTAACTATAATTATCATAAGCAGGACTAATTTCTTATTTAAATTTTATAGTAAAAATGCCCTTTGCCAATCATCTTGTTTTTACATGTCAAATTTGACCAATTTTGACATATGCCATTGTGATTTTTGTTATTGTGTTGTGTTGTTTTGTTTTGGTTTGGTTTTTGTGGCCATGACTATCCCTAAGTCCAATTTTTCTCAATCAAAATTTATAAGTCTACATTACATAAAGTATACCTGATTCATTTATCATATATTCATCAACAATGTTAATGTGAGCATTTTTAGCTACAGTCGATTTTAAGTTTTGTACATTCACTTATTAAGTAAAAAATGTTTCTCAATTACCTCAACAATAACTATTATGATAATAATAATTGATAAATACAAGGCATTATTTTAGTTACTGGGAACTCAGTGGTGTGAGTTGCTGATTATTACAGTTCTCTCAGATAATTCCAAGATTGCTCCATCTTTCAGCATTGGCCAATTGAGGTAACGATCTCATTTTATCCTTACAATCATTTAGTTCACTGTGCACTCACTGTTTCACATTGATGAGAGAGAGAAAAGAAAGACCTACTAGGACAAAACAGTGAAGTCAAAACAACAATGTCAAAATGTCCAGGGTCAAATCACCCTTGTCCTTAAAGGACAGGTCCAGCTACATATCCAGGCACTGAAGATTTCTCCCATGTCCTGTTACAAGCAGAATGCTATTCTTTATCAAACAACAATAACAAAGACAACAAATTCAATCCTAATAACTTGAGCTAAAGGTCAAAATGGCTGTCGGATGAATGTGTTCAGCAAGTAGATTTAAATGTGGGACTGGAGCTTAGGAGAATGTCCAAGACTAGAGATAAAAATTGAGGAGTCCTGTCAATAGCACTGAGAGTTGAAGCTGTAAGTCTAGATGAGATTTCCAAAGGAAACACAGCAATGAGAGGAAATGCAAAGACCAAAAACCAGTTTTGTGGTCAGAGAGAAGAGAAACAAAGAAAGACTTTTAAAAAGTAGAGATATCTTAATGATCAGAGAGAAGATCATTTTTAAAATAGAGGGAAGCATTACCTCTAGAACTTAAGTTAAAAACCTAACATTTATGCCAAATAAATCACGCAAGTATTTCTTTATTGCCATCAACTGAAACAAGAAGGACAGATTCTCCTTTCATTTCTGCTAATCCACCCCCTCCATGGGCAGCTAAGAAGGCTAAATTCAAAGGAGGTCCTTACTCAGTGTTTAACTTTATTTATTTTGCTCTGGTATCACAAACAGACAATACTACTGTATGAGTCTTTTTAAAGACAAGAGATAAAAGGGGGGAAGGGAGAATGATAGAGGGAAAAAATGAAAGTCTGCATATGGAAATCATATGGTGAGGCACATTTTTCTTCTCTCTTACCCCAGCCCACCCCCTAGTATTTCCTCCATGATATTAGAGGACCTAGAAGCTGGTCCCAAGAGATGGCAGAGAAGCCCCACAGGGGGAAGAGATGTGGATTTTTGTGGACCCAGAGCAAGAGACTGAAGTTGATTAGAAGCATCAGCCAACTTGCCAGCCTCTACCCCAAAAGACTGCCCAGGAGCAAAGGACCTCAAATAGCATTTTCCTGGAGTGGACGATTTCCTGAGGTGAGAGGAGGGAAAGTAACAGCCATGATGCTTCCAAAACCTCACAGAGGCCCAGACAGGCACCTTTAGATACTGTCATGTGCTTTGGGATCCCAGAAGGTCATCAATTTTAAGAGTCCCAGCAGCTGCACAAAGACAACAAAAGAACAAGCCCATTCCATCTGGAGATCAGTGGAGACCTCTTACTCTACTGACTTGGGGCTGTGGTTCCAGCCAGCATCTCTAGTGCCAGGGACCAAAACAGCCAAAGACGCTTAGCAACATGTAACAGCAAAAGGGACCCTGTGGATGAGATGCACACCCTGCCCACCACCCATTCCAGACTTAACTTTCATAGATTCCCTACACTTCCCTGACAGGCAAGCTGGTGAATTAGAGAGGAAAGAAAAAGGGAGACAAAAACTCTTGAGAAGGGAAAGAAATTTGAAGAGTAAACTCTGAGCAGTACTTGAGACTGTAGTACTCAAATTTGACTGCCAAAAAGAGCCTGAATTTTAAAGTGGAAGAGACAAGAATAACCTGAAGACTTAATAAGTTTTTCACTGCTGAGCAAAAAAAAAAAAAAAGAGGCTTAGAATCAAGGAGAGCCCATGAAGTCATGAAATATTTTCACTTTTTGTACAAATCTGTTTGTGGCTGTCCAGGTTATTACCGATGTCTGATATTATGGAAAATGGTACATAAAATATTGCTAAATGAGAAAAGTAGTTTTAAAACAGTATATGTAGTATGATCCCATTTTTTAATGATGCATATGCTTCTAAAGAAAATAGTGGCTTGCTCTCTCTCTGAATAGTAACATTACGGGTGACTTTCCTCTTTTATTTTTCTCAACTGTATTTTCTACTGTTTTTAATAAGTAGCAGAGATTTTTTTTTAACCAAGAGGGAAAATTTTTGTTTTAAAAAAAATGGCCAAGAGTATTAAGAACCTCAAAGAGAGTGATTTCAATGAGGACAAAACCCATAAAAAATAAAAGGCAATTGGATTTGGCTGGTAGAATCATCACTGACCCATAGAAGAATAATTTTATTAAAGTGACAGGGATCCACAGTCATTTGTAAAATTCTATTATCATTCATGTTAAAAATAGGCTTGCTACTGTATAGTTACATCTCATATACACACAGTGTAGAGGATGTGATTCATTTCCTCATTGTACCCTCCACCGAGGAAGGAGCAGAATCCGAGGTGTTTGTCTTGGGTCTGATGGAGGCTACTAACCTGATTGAAAGCAATTTCTTCACAACACAGCACTTTGTGTGGCAACACAGAGATGAGTGCAAGAGAAATCATGCCTGGCTTCCCATGACACTGTCCTGCCTCCAGGCAGTTCTAGGTCAGATGCTGAATTAGGGGCTCAGTTAGGGTTTCTATATCACAGTTCATTCAGTTTACTTTCATTTTTTATTCCTGTGAAGCTGTCATTACATATGACAGGTTAATGATGATATATTTACTTTTGGATATTTTTAGATTTACTCCAGATTGTAGAATAAAGTTTTATAGAGATATGCACAACACAGCAGGTGGTTGATATCCAAATTAGTTACAGCTGCCACATTTAAATAACAGGAGAAGAAATAAATATATAATAAGATAATTGTATGTATGTAGATAAATGTGATTTATCACGTGATGATAAAAGAATATAAACCTTGCAATGACCTATTGTGTCATTGGATGTTGCTATTATCCTACAGTTTTATTTCCTATTTCTAACCTTAAACGATGATTGCAGAGTCCTTGAGACAAAAAGGCCTTAAAATGCGGAGTCCCTCATGCATAATACAATGCCAAAGAAACAGTGGGTGCTCAATAAATGTTAGTTGATGCTGACAGTAGAACCAAATTTAGATTATGAAGTTTTATAAGTCTGAATACATGTATATTTCTTAACAAATACTAAGGATGCAACTAGTCCAAGAGAAAAAGACAAATAAATCCTGGTGAGTTTCACATTAAATATTTAGAGTCTTCTGTCCCAGGGACACCTGCTAAGCCATGATAAGAATAATGCACTCCAGGCTGTTCAAAATTGTTTGACCCTATGAAACATTAAAGCCGTTTTACTCTCAAAGAGTTCTATTATAAAAGAGTAAAAGTAACCTCATTCTTCTTGCAGAGAAGCCAAAAGGGAAATCTCTTAGATCAACTTTCTAAGCTTAACAGTCTAGTTAGTTTGAAGTTGCAAAATACAATGGTGCCTACAGGACATTCACTGCCTTTCTTGAGTGTGGGACGAACAGTTCTTGTCTCTATCACACAGAATAAGAGGTCTGTCGGTCTGGATCACAAACCCCTCTGCCCCGTCCTGTGCAGGTCCTGAGTCAGATAAGCAAAAGAAAAACCCAGCGGCCACCGGCAAAGTGGACATGCTTTATTCCAGACACGAGCTCTGCCGACCAGCAGTTCAGAGCTGCTGGCTTCCATGCCAAAGTACACAATAGCGGCAACGAGCCAAGGGGTATAGGGACACACATGTGCAGTTATACCACTCTTACGTAACTTGTTTATAATGGATGTGCTGAATCATACCCAGCCAGATATGAGGCAAGAAGGCCCAGCTAAACTAACTCCATTTTCCTCACAAGATCACTTGGACATCATGAATTAAAAGTTGCTTAAAGGTCCTCCTGTCCAGAACCCTTTAGATTTACAGCCAGCTATAGTACCAGCTCATGGAATCCCAGAGTTAGAAGAGACCTCAAAGAGCATCCTTCCTGCCCAATAACTTCATTTTGTGAGTAAGAAGAAAAAAAATGATTCACCTTAAGTCACTTTAATAAAAGCACAGAGACTAAAACCCAGACCTCCTAATTACCAGAAAACTCCTCTTCACATTATTTTGGCTGTCTCTCTTTCCTTCTGGCATGAAATTCCCACCTTTAAGATCACTATTGGGGAAAAAAAATAAATTCAACGATACAACAGCATCTACCCTAAAGTCACTTCAGAAGCGCATTAACATAAACATGTTAAATCATTATCTGTTGCTACTGTGCATCCAAGAGGAAAAGACTCCCACCTTGCTAGCTCTGCACTGTGTCCTTGCACATCTCGACACAGCCACTCCCCTTCCTCGCTTCTGATAGAAATCCTGCCCAAGCATCAGCACCTAACTCAGTGCCAACATTTCCTAACTACTTCTAACAGAACACATTCTTCCCCCTCTGAATTTCTATAATAACATTCAAATATAACATTCATTATCCCACTCAACAATACAGTATAAAACTTTACTTTATTGTATTACTGTTTCATGTTTCTATATTTTGTCTCCCAATAAATTTGTGTGTTCCTTGCTGGCTGGTCCACGTATCTTATTTTGTTTGTGTCCTCTATAAAGTCTCATGTCTACTTTTATTTTTTTTAATTCTTTTTTTCAGTTACTATCAGGTCATTACCTGTTTTTTAAATAAATTTTATTGTATATATTTAAAGCATACAGTATGATGTTACAGGATACATATAGGTATTAAAATGGTTACTCATGTCTTCTTTTAAAATATATTAATGTGCTTAATATCTTTCACACACAATTTAAAGCAATGATAAATACCTATTGAGTTTAATCCAACATGAATTCGGGAGAATGCATTTCTGAGGGGGAGGAAGAAGATCAAGAGTGGCAGACAAGGCAGACCTACATGACAAGGTGTGCCACGCTGGCCCCAGGCCTTCACCTACCCCACAGCTGAGCTAAGCCTGCTGTCACATCCCACAAACAGGCAAGTTTCCCCTGAAATCCCTTCATGTTTTATTTCACATTAAGTGACACCATAAAACCTCCCAATCGTGACATTTCAGAAACTAGATGTTCCAAGGTATTAAAAGCAGACTCATCACAACTCACTTGGACTGTTCGGATACACAGGGTGATGAAGGTTCCGAGGGCATGCTCTCTCTATTTGCATCTTAGAAAAAACAAGTCACCCTGGTCTGCAGTTTTGTACTTAAAACTCTAATCATGACTTGGGACTATTTGCATCACATTGTTTCAAATACATATAATGTCACCAAGGCTTTGTAAAGAAGACATATTCAAGAAATTTCAAATTTTCCTTTTTTTATTGTTAATTTTCTATGAAACTATGATGCATCATATCATGTATGAAACTAAATGCTTGTATCGTTTACTTAACTAACCTGTGTTCCTGTTTAAAAGGAAAGCCTTATTCCCATGAAGGCAATTAAACGGGCACTTATCAAGATATTTATTTTCTTTAAAAAATTACAATTAATTATAAACATCACTAAAATAATAAAGTCTTTTGGCTAATAGTCTATTTATCTACTGTGACTTTCTTTATAGACATTAATTTTTTTCTTCAAGCTTTTAGAATCCTACATGGCCATATAGGTCAGAATTCTGAATGGTATGTCATTAGCTGACTTTTAATTAGAACCTGTTATAAAATCACCGTTATTTTTCTTGGCCTTCATAAATACATATATACATCAAAATGCACAAAATGTGGAATTTTAAAAATAGTGTGGCTTGTAATATAATGTTAACTGAAAACACAGAATGGATTCTTTTATCCATGTCACACCTCTTTTAACAGTTTGTAGATTTCAGAAATGATAAGCATAACCATGTTTCCCTAGATCATACCAACCTGAAGATATAATTAAGTCCCAGTGACAATAACAGAACAGCCACTACTTGAATTTCTGCCCCACTCAAATTCATGAAGTTGCCAGGATAAATATTCCTGGTCATAATGGTATTCCTACATTAATCCAGGCCAATTTACACTTTGCCTGGAAGCAAGCCGCAGCATGAATTCTTATCCCAATAAATAAGAGTCTGGCAACTGAAAAATAATTAAAGCAATTTAGATCTTTACTACACCCTCTAAGAAATATTTATGAGATATAGAAAAACAAAACCTGCTTTCTTCATCTCTCCCTCCACTTTCCTAAACAGAGCTGCCCCATTGTTTCTCTCATGGCCCTTTCCACTCCAGCTCTCCTCTCTTCTCTCCCCTGCCCTGTGCAGGAAATCTCTTTATAGTGTAGATCAGCAGAGCCTTACTGGCACACATCTCCCCAATTATGTTCCCAAGTTCTGTTCAACAAAGGAAGTCCAGAGAACCAACCCAGTTCTATACAACCTTTCTGAAAGGCAGTAGACACCAAGCACTTTCTCTTCCCTTGCCCAAACACATACATGTGGCTCCCCAGATCCCAAGTGCTAAACTGAACTGGTGATGCAATCCATGCACCTGATTCTATGCATGAACCCTTGCCTGCTTCTCTGTTCCATGCTTCAAAATTTACCTCATATCACCAATGCAATAAGGCTGCAAAGCAGAACCCCTTTTGTTCCCAGGATCCTACAAAACTCTTTGAAATACTATTGTTCATCACATCATTGCCTTCTTTCCAAAGAGCACTCGAACAAGAGTAAGGAGAATTCAGAGAAACAATTAAGAAAAATCTAGGTCAGAAGATTATAGTGAGCAGTCCACAATTTTCTGTTCTCACATTGACCTTTCAACCCTAGACCAATCCTTTTCTACAATGCTTCTAAACAAAAACCTAGGAACATGTGTTAAAGGGCTTTAAAATGTACATAACTTTTAGCCTCTAATTGTACATACTATCATTTATGTACAAAGATTTTCATAACATCCTTATTTTTATGGTAAAATGTAGAAACAGCCAAAATATTCAACAATAGAAAAAGTTTCAATCATGGTATATATGTATACAATGAAATATTACACAGCTATTTTAAAAGACATTGATCAAATGATTGGATAGGAAAATGCTTTTCTTTCAATCAAGTTTTATATACATGATATAGAATAGAAATCCTCTTCTTCGAGTTAATCGATATATATAATATTTATATATAATATATATATAAATATTATATATAATATATATTATATATATTATGTGTATATACTATATTTACATTTTTTTTTTTTTTTTTTGCAGCTGGCTGGTACAGGGATCTGAACCTATGACCTTGGGGGGTTGTAAAGCTACACTCTAATCCTTATTTAATTAGTGAGTAAAAACAATTGCTAACAGTAAATTCATAAAAATCAGTGTACATACATTAAACATATCATTATAATTTAAAACATAAATATATATATTTTTTGCCACACTTTGGATGTAGACCAAGACCTTGGGCCCATTGATTAGAGTTCTGCATCATCTGCATAAACCACATCCATATGCTGAAGGATTTTAAGCAGGGGAACAACATGGTCCTATTAACATTTTTAAAGAACCCTCTGACTGCTCTATGGAGAGTTCATGGCAGCAGGGCAAAAGTGAAAGTAGAGAAACAAGAAAGGGGAAGATTCCAATAATCCAAGAAAGACAAGGAGGAGGCTTGGACAAGGGTGTTAGCAGGGCAGGTAAAAAGAAGTAACTGGGTTGAGACAGAATTTCAGGGTGTGTGCCAACAGAACTTTCTAAGTGATTAGATATGTAGGGGAAGAGAAGAGACTTCAAGGCCCAAGTAACTGGGGAAATATAGAAACATTAACTGAAAAGAAACAAACTAGGGAACAAGCGGAAAGGATAGCAAAAAAAAAATCAAGAGTTCTGCTTTGGACATGCCACGTGCAAGGTATCTATTAGACATCAGTGTGGAGTCAAACAGACAGTTCAATATACAAGTCTGAAACTCAAGGGAGACAGTGATTGAAGTTATTCAATAAGAGATTGGATGAAATCATCTAGAGGGGATACACAGACAAAACAGGAAAACTGAGAAATTAGAAAACGGAGAAGTCAGCCAGGATAGCTGAGAAGAAGCCAGCAGTGAGACAGAAGGGAGGCCCGGATATCTCAGGGCTGCAGAAGCTAGTGAGGAGCTGCAGAGCCGCTGAGAATCACACGAGATGAACACAAACAACCGCCGCTCACTTCAGCAGTCTGCAGGTGGAGGGTGGCCGTGATGACAGCAGTTTCAGTAGAAGGACGGGGAGAAAATAGTGATTAAAATTCATTTTTTAGGGCCCAGCCCGTGGCGCACTTGGTAGAGTGCTGCGCTGGGAGCGCGGCAACGCTCCCGCCGCGGGTTCGGATCCTATAGAGGACTGACCAGTGCACTCACTGGCTGAGTGCCGGTCACGAAAAAACGACAAAAAAAAAAAAAAAAAATTCGTTTTTTAAAAAGAACGAGTGGAGATGAAATGGATGCCCCAAGTATGGCAACTTTTCCAAGGAATTTTACCATCAAGGGGAGCAGAGAAATGAAGCAGCAGCAGGAAGGCAAAATAAAGTCAAGGAAATCATTTTCCTTTAAAATATAAAAACGGTTCCACCCTGTTTATAAGCTGATGAGAATGATCCAGTAGAGAAAGAAAAACTGATGACGCTGATGAGAGATGGGATGTTGCAGTGGCAGAGGATGCCGGTCAGGGAGAAGCCAGGACATGTTCATGGCTGCAGGGAGAAGCCAGGACAGTTCACCTCTGGCAACGAGAGGGAAGGCAGAATACAGTATAGAAGTAAAGATGTTGGCAGATGTGGTGATGAGAAGTGGAGGCAGTTCTCATCTGAGCACTTCGGTCATCAGCTGGGAACAAGGATGAGATCCAAAGTATTAGAAGTTTGAGAAAGAGAATAAAGTGTCAGATAATCACCTCATAGAGAAGGAAAATGAATTTACTAGAGAAATGTAGGTGAATTGCCCAGCATGACTGAGTGCTCACTTGAGATTTGTGGTCATAAATTTAAGCAGACCAGTAAGATTAGTGGAGTATTTCCCTTCAGCCACATTCAGCTACTTGATTCCAGCCATATGATAAAACAGAGTTATATTTAAAGAGTAGAGTTTTTTCAGGAGAGAGAAAAGCAGGGGAGTCGAGGTGTATGCAAAGGAGTAATTAAAGGCTCTTGACTCTAAGCTAGACAAGGAGAAAAGTGAGGACATAGGTGAATGATGGTGGGAAGGAATGAATAGTGAAAAAGCGATGGTGTGGGGGGCAATGGATTGCAGGTCCTGAAAGAAGCAAGAAGAGTTGAGGTGGGAGAACTAGGGAAAGCAAGCTAGAAAGACAGGAAGTGATGGTTTCACATACGATGCTTGAAATTGATATTTTGATGGTGGGATCACTGCTACCAGAGACGTGGTTTAGGATTACACTAGTTAGGGTCTTTCAGAGAAACAGAGCCTATAAGAGATTGAGAATTTGTCCTTATTCTGCCTTTTTTTCTATTTGGGCCCTCAACAGATTGGATGGCACCAACTCACATTGGTGACGTCAATCTCCCTTCACTCAGTCTACTGATTCACAGTAATCTTTTCCCAAAACACCCTCACAGACTCGTGCAGAAGAATTTTTACCAGCTACATGGACATCCCTTAGCTCAGTCAAGTTGACACATAAAATTATCCGTCACAGAGTATGACCCTGGAAGTGGGTGATAGGGAGGACAAGATCACTGTAAGTGAGGAAGTCAAGGCACTGACTGGTGGATTGTCTAAGTGATTATCATCAAATTGATGGCAGTAACTGTAGTAGAAATGAGAATTTTAGCCAGGTACTAAGTCTTCAATAAATAAGTTTGTCTTATTGTACTAAAGTAACTGGTTTATGTGATAAACTCTGCTATTAGACTATTAGCTTGTTGAGAATAGAATCTTTTTATTTCTCTCTCTTTCTCTTTAGTGCCTAGAAGAACATCTGGTACATAATAACCATTTAATAAATGTTTGCTAAGGTACCTCCCCCTGCCCCAGCCTAGTAATGTCCATGTTCTAGTTTTCCCTTTGCCCAAGATCAACATATTAGTGATAAGCCAAGGCACGTGGATGCCTCAGAAAGGCTTAAAATTTGGGTGTTGTTTTCAACAAAAACCACTTAAATATGTAACCACTTTTGTAGAGAGAGCATTGCAGACACTTTGGTCCTCTTCTGCTTTCTGTTGAGAACGTGGTCAGTTTCTTTTTCTATTGTCTCTAGTGATTCAACTCTGGTTCCAAATTTTCATATCCTGCACAAACAATGTAAATCCTTATACTAGCCAAACTCTCTTTTCTTGTAAAACATTTAGTTTTATTATTCAAAAGTGCCTTTTGCAAGCTCACCTCTCACTCCAAGCAGCTTATAAAAATATTACTTCCAACCCAATTGAGTGTGTGTCCTTATATGTCCAATGATGTTTCAGAACCTCTCATAAATCAGTATTCAGGATCCTTCCTGATTGGTCGGTTTCTTAAACCAATTCATCTCTGTACCTTTGTCTGGAATCAGGAGAACCAAAGCAGGACTGTGGGGAAAGTCATGCCAGCAGATACATGAGGGCCTGATCTATAAAAGTGATAAAATATAACTGGAATAAATGTTCAAATTTTAAATTCATCCTCTATCATCCTCTATCACTTACAATGCCCTCAAGTAAAAGACCCTGTCTACTGCAGACCTAGCTCTATGTAGTATTGTTTTAATGAACATTCGCAGTTGAAGGTATATAAAAGTCAGTTGCAATAGGTTGAAATTCCAAAAACTGAGTGATGCAGTTTGGAATGCAATTTTTTTATTGCCTTTATTTTAAATTCTTTACCTCCTAAGAAGTTGTCTTTGGCATACAGAGGAAAGCTAAGGCAAGCACAGCGGCCATATTAATAACAATTATATCTAACTTGAGATTAAATGACTTGCCCTAGGTCACACAGTTAGTAAGTGACAGAGCTGGTAATTAAACTTAGGCAATCTGGCTTAGAATCTGCATTTTCTCAGCAATTACACTATTTTTGTCTTTTTTTTTTTCCCAAAAAAATATTGACACTTGTTTGGCAAGCAGAAGTAAATTACTGAGTAACTGTTTCTTTGTGCAACTTGTTCCAGTAGACATTCAATTTCTCTCTACCTCCACTAAATAATTGCTAAACAATATTTAAAGAACATTGGTTTTAAAAGGTGCCAAATTATTATTATTATTATTATTATTATTATTTTAAAAGGTGCCTCCTGAGACATGCATATGTCGTCCATCTAGTCCTGAATAATAGAATGCATTGCTGTTCTCTGTTCTACACCTTTCCTTGTATCTACCCTTCACCATGTGACTTTGTAGTTTCTCCGGCAAGATGGGGTGTTTACCTCCAAGTCTTTCACCGGGGGATAGGCCATGTAACTTGCTTTAGCCCATGGGACAACAACAAGCAAAGCTCAAGATGTGCTTATGCAGTTGGGTTTGTTCTTTATGCTCTGCCATGGGCATGCAAAGAATATGCTCTGAGTAGCCAACTGACCCCAGAAGAATGAGACACCTGGAGCAGACCTAAACCTCACCTCCAGCCTTTTGCCCAGCCCAGCCTTGATCAGCTGAGCCCCAGCCAATTATCAGATGCAAGAGCAAAAGAGAATTGCTTATTGTTGCCTGTCACTGAGTTTCAGAGTAATTTTTAATCAGCATCAGTTTGGCCAAAGACAGAGTCTGCTTAAGAGGCATAAAGCCTTGATCCCATCCGTCTATTCTCAGACCCTAGCCCAAGCCTAATAAAGGGCCCAATATAATCACAAACATTCTAAATAGGAAAATTTTTCCATTGTCCTTTGAAGGCAAAAGACCTCTGTCTTTTAGAATTTATATAAAATTCTACTTCCTTATTGTGGACAACCAGAAAAGAAAATATAAAGAGGAATATAGGAGTTTGAGGGGCTTTTGTATGTTGTTTTCTTTCTTTTTAGAAGTACTTTCTTGTTATCAGCACAAAAAAGTAGGGGGAAAAAAACACTTGAGAAATGGGATTTTTTTCCTCCTTATTTCAGGAATAGTAGTTTCAATAAAAATATGTGAAACAAACAGAGGGCCAGGGAAGCAGGAAACCAATTCAGGGGGCCAGTGGAAGACAAGAAAGAGAGGAGAGCAGGCCATTCAGCGCTGACAAGAGCTTCCAGGAAGAAACATTTACTTGAACCAGGGAAATCTCTTTCACAAGTGGGGGAAATTAGCAAGGAGTTCTTACTCTAGGGTATTAGTATGTCTGAGCTTGTAGCTGGCATCATTCCAAAGTGGAACTCTGAAAGCATGTTCTCACAGGAATGATTTTCTTACATTGAGATTAATTTTCCCGTGTTATCATTATGTTTAGTCATTTGCTTTACAAATTTTATTTAGCGCCTACTCTGTACCAGGTACTGTGTTATGGTAAGCGATAAGAATGAAAACTTGAAGACTGCCAAAGGAACCTAAGCAACAAATATAGCATTGTTTTGGGGGGAATTTCAAACAACTGGCTTGCAAATCAACTTTCAAAATATAATCTCTCTATAAACTAGGAACTGTGTTGTTCTATACTTTTGTCCACTAAGCACATCAAAGAGGATAAGGAACTTGAGAGTTAAAAATAAATGTGTTCGCTAATTTTTAAAAGGAATCTACAGTGAGATTACTACACAGAATGAGTAAATCAAAACTGTAGTATGTGTGATTGATTAGTCGGTCAGGAATATGGCTTCATTCCAACTGGCTGGTACTATGACAAATACAGCCGGTAGTTTTAATAGGTGCTTAGCTGAAAAGAAGATAGTTACTGCCTGCTGTTTTAGACACCTGATGACAATTCAGGAGAATACATTTGAACTACAGCTCCATCTTCAATTAAACACTGTCTGTATTGAGAACAATTTTCAGAAATACCTCGAGCACGTTTTAGATTTGAAAAAAAAAAAAGGATAATTTACACCATGGAAGTGTGGAAAGCTAGACTGAAAAGCCATAAATAGAAAATTAGAAAAGATTTCCAAGTGCCTAACAGCTTGTTGAACTCGGAGGATTCTACTGGGATGGAGTGAGAGACTTAACTGTCATGCCCATAAATCCTGTCCAAGGATAGAGCCTATCTTATTAGATCAAAGTGTGAATTAATTGACTGTCTCCACATAACAGGATCTATTTCAGAGCTTGAACACCAGTTTATGTGAAAATGAGAGAGAACAGCAGAGTAAGGTATAAAGGACTTAAAAGTGGTAATAGTGTTCATACTGAGTAATAGCAAATTAAACACAAGATAGTGCATTTCGGTTTTGAAATTGATGATGCTAAAGATGTCACAAAGAGGGGGTCTGAGAGACAATAAATGCAGTTTTGAGAGAGAAGTTAATTATGGCATTTTTGAAATTTGAAAACAAAGAGGAATAGAAGTGGATTATTTAATGATCAATCATAATACTTACCACCAAGATTTTAAGAATCAGGCATAATACAAAGTTTAAAAGACAGATTATATTCCATTAAAATATTATTGAAATCAATACACCTTTAACTATACATCTGTATTACTGCATGCATAAATGTCCTCATAAAGACACTAATGCAAAGATGGATGACTAAAACCTGTTACTTGTATCCATTCAGGTAGTTTTTATTTAAATAATAAATGCTATACTATATCTATGATGGATGAATAGGACTCCCATGCAAACAGACAAGTAAAATAAACCATTCCATTCTTTGTATCAAATGTTTGTTAACAACCAAAGAGACTTATCTAAATCTTAAACATCATGTTCTCCTAGTGGTGATTTTACCATATCAGTGTTACAGAATAATTGCTTAGCAGAAAAAAAAAAAAATGCCTTATGAACTTTTTTGAACCAAACATATAAACTTCTAATTAAAGATTAGTTTTCTTATTTTCATTTTAGAGTCATGTAAAAAGGATAATACAAACAGACAAAATTTGGGGTATCAAAGAAAAATTAGCTTTTCACTTTCCACTTGCAAACAGACACCTCAAATGGGTAATAGATATTATTTCCCAACTCAGGGAGGGTTGGTTTTTGTACTTGAAAATGGATATGACTTAAAATGGGCCAGCACAGATGTAAAGGACATTTGAGAAATAATTTACTTTAATCAAGAGAAGACTATGGTTGACTCCTTTGTCTCCATGCAGAAGAGGTTAAATTTATGAATTTAGCCAGGAAAGAAGGTTGATTTATGCAGAAAAATAAATGGGTAGAGAATGATTTATGATACTAAATAAAATTAAAAAGCACTCAAAATACATGATTTAGATCAGCTGTTGTTCAATAACTATTATTTGTTCATTCAAGCCTACAAATATTGGGTGAAAATTTACCATGTGCCCAACATTGTGCTGAGGTGTTAGAATCAGTAAATTTTGAAATTGTTTCCTTAGTTCAGAATAGGCATTTCAACAGTTTGTGTTCACATATGATTTTAGGTTCTCTGAATTTTAATTGTCATTCTTGCCGTAATCTATCGTGTGACTTGATACAAATAAATAACTATACCACAGTGATAAAAAATGGGAATTTGGAGTATATGATCGCAAATGTCTCTTTCAGAACTAATATCCTGTGCATCAATAAATAAGATATGAATAAATTAAAAATCAAGTTATAAGTATAACTATAGTGTTAAAGTTAATTTGCATATATAAAATGTGAAAAATACATTTAATAATATGGTAGAATATTCGATAAGTAGCTGAAAATCATATCCAGCACATACCACATCTGATGACTGCATCCTTTACATACAAGGTAAAATATCCTTTATATACAAAGGAGTGCACATTTGAGAAGCTAATAAGAAACAGCCACAACTGAGCCAGAAACTCACAGAAATAGAACTCCAGAGAAAAATACCAGAGAGCAGCTCTTCACTCTATAAGAGTAGCCACAACAGTATCTCTTCAAAGCCCTAGGAAAATAAGACAGAGAATTTGTGTGTGTGTGTGTGTGTGTGTGTGTGTGTGTGTGTGTGTTCTTTCCTACATGAAGCTGCTTCAATTTCATCATTTCCTTAGAATTTAGGTGAGATACTAGACTTAAATCCCTTTTAAGAGCACCAAGCTCCATGAGAAACAACTCTAAAGTTTTGGAGGCAAAGTTATTTTTTACATCAAGTACAAAGAATCACTTGGCTTTTAATTAGTGCTCTGTTCCATCATGCCATGTCAATCATTTGAATGCTTTGCTCTCCTTTTTATGATAAATAGAAATTTAATGAAATATTTTGCCAAACAGTCCCCTTTGTCTTCTTTTGCGGAGGTCACAAAAATTCCCCACAAAAATTTTAAAAGTACCTCCACTTTGTGTCACTATAAGACTTATAAAAACATACCCATCGATGCCAAAATATGTCATGAAACAAAGCATCTTAAATGAAATACCTTTAAAGTCTTGAGTTGCCTGTATTTGTTATGCTAAGAGTAGCTGTAGGAATAGTGACATTAATTATTGAACTGGAGGGAGATGAATAAATGCTTCACGGTGTTCAAAAGCACTGAGGGAGCAGAGTCACAATCCAGAATCCCTTCTAAGCACCTGTGCCTGCTTTCTGAGGTGCTTTCACTGTCCTTGAAGCACCACCTGACATCAGCAAAGTCCCTCTTTTTTAGCCAGAGATTTGAAAGGGAATTGAAAAATCCACGTGCTGTTCAACTTTATTTACCAGAGCAGTTATTAAGTCAGTAACTTATCCTCACATAAACTACCCTTGTGTTTCCAGGTGCCATATACAGAGAAATCCCAGCTCTTTCCCAAATACATTACTGAAAAACTTTTTTTGTTCTTTCCCCAGCAAATAGGCACTTATGTATAGTTTTCTCTTGTTTTGTGTGGGAGGCTCTGAAAACACTCCAGTCAGAAAGGAAGATGCTGCTGCCATTTTCTCTGTGGCAGAAGTCGAGCTTCGGAACAAGTTTTAAATCTCTCTAAGAAAGAGAAGGGCTTAGTTAAAGAAATCAGATGAAAGATGACAAAATTCCATTAAATGACAGTAGATTGCTATGCATAAAAATGCAAGACATGAGGGAACAGGCTCAAATTTTAAGCGAAGTGATTTGGATTAGGTCTGAGAATTTCATGACACAACAGTTATGGAAATTGGGAAAACTTATCAACAAAGTAATTGAATGTGTTTTATTTTAAGTAGAGAATTTCTAAGATGAAATCAAGATGAAATAGAATCTTTCGAGGCATCTTCCAGTGTAGTGTTTTTGTGCTTTTTCTTCATTGTTTTCATCTCCATTCAGATTCCATTTGTGTTATAAATTAAACTATCCTAACCATCTTTGCTCCTTGGTTCAGATGAATTTTTATCTCTGAATCACTGTGGACAATAGTCCTTGCATCCGGAGAGACCCCTAATACTTATGTATGGTCCTTGTGAATAGTTGTGAAGTAGCAGGCTACCACCTGATAAATCGTGGAGCTGGTCTCCGCCATACCCACAGCTTCACATTTTGCTTCTTTTTCCTCTGTCATGGACACTCCCTCCAACTTTTTCTAACATCCAGAATCCTCACAGGTGTTGTTCTTTATTTGCTTTCACAGTCAGTATAAATTATTGATAGCACCTTAAGGCAGCACTGCTCACAATAATGCTGAAGAGAACATTAGATCCTTAGTATACTAACATCAACAAAGTCCCTTTCTTTAACCAGAGACTCGACCTGAAAGAGAACTAAAAAATCCACATGCTGTCCACCTTTATTTACCAGGGCAGTAAAGTCAGTAACTTATCGTTACTTAAACTACTTTTGTGTTTCCAGGTGCTGTATACAGAGAAATCCCAGCTCTTTCCCAGGTACATTACTGAAAAACTTCTTTTGTTCTCTTCCCAGCAAATAGGTACTTACGTGTAGTTTGAAAAAAAGGCTTCCATGATCAAATATATTTCAAGAAATATTGTGGTAAACATTAATTTTGGCACTTGGAGCTTTCATATGCTAATATGTATTATGATTCACCAGGAGAGAGCCATGTGGATAACATTTCCCAAAATTATTTGGACACAGAATCTTTTGGTTTTTTCCCATGGAACAACTCAGGAGAACTTTGAGTTCTGTGGAAGACACTCTGAGAAATCCCATGGAGGTCAGAAGTACATTAGATCTCAGAGGGACCTTCCACCCTGAGGTTCTACCAAACCTGTGCCTACTAAACTGACGCTGTGACCATGCATTCAGGACCCCCTAACTCAAGCTCCTGGATTCATTCTCCACACACAGGTTAAGTTGGCCTAGAAGGCTAAAGTAACAGAAAAAATGGGTGATAGCTGGAACCAAAATACAACTGTTCTAAATGGGATATGGTCTAGAAATAAAAAAAACTAGTTGGATTTTAATTTTACATGCATTGTTTGAATTTAGCTCTGAACACAACTTAGTGCTATCTTTCTATATTAAAAATTAATTTCATTCAATATAATTTAATTAATTCAAAAAAAATTTTAATGCTTACATATGCCAAGGATTATGCAAGAAACATTAAATATTTGGCTATATTATTAAGTATGACAATATTCAAAGATATAAACTATTTTACAGGTATAAATATTTTATAAAAAGTTAATCAAAGAAGACCATGTTAAATCAACATCTAAAAGAAATCAACTATGGACTATCTTTTTCAAAGGATTGAAATGAGATTTTTATTTCTCTTTCAGCTTATTTCTATGAAACATGACAAATTCTTTGTTAGGTACTTACTGTGTATTTTCACATTTTAATATTTATTCACATATATATTTTCTTATCTAATGACCAAAATGCCTATCAAAATAGAATTTACAGACCCTGACCCTTCTAGAACACAATATTCTCCCAAGTATTTTACATTGAAAAGGTACCTGAGTTCTTTTAGACCACAAAAATCTCCAACTCCATCCTGAAGAAAATTATGTAGAATATGAACAAACTGATTCTAGAATATTTTACCCTAAGCCTATTCAATACTGGACAAATCCCAGAACCATTAGTAAATTACTGCTTCTTTATATTAATTAGCCTAAAAGAGTTGATAAAACCTCTAACTGTGCCTAATTTACAATCTGAAAAATGCTGATAACTTCCCTGTTTACATACATTATTCTTTGCTAAACATCAAAAAATGACTCTTAATTTTCAGAGTCTAAAGAAATAAAATCTTCTGTAGCACATGTGAAATAAAGCACTGAATCAATGTAGAAAACACCAGTGGTAATAAATTAGAAGACCACAGGTAAAGCACAGGGAGGGTGTGTCAAGTTGAGGTCTTCAGGCGGTTATCATCATATAAATTGATCTTAAAGTCAAGTAAAAAAATTGCCAAGGAAGGATGTAATTTCCACCAGGAGGACAGAGTGATATGAGAGAGCTAAATTATCTGAAAGATTGAGTTCTATTACTATAGTTCTATTGCTAAATCTACCAAACAGAATTTGAGGTGTTTTATGCCAGGATGTGATAAAGTACTTGGTAAATTAAATGTTATTAAATTTCAAGTGTATCATTTTCATCCAACTGCATCTGTGAGTTATTTTAATAAGTTATGCATATGCTAGATATATAAAAATGTGTGGGTAGCATTCACACTGGAAGCACTGTTCTGGTAAACACATTTGATTCAATTTTTATAACTGAAAAGACTCAGCTGGATCACTAATGTTTTGAACCAAAGAAGCATATTTCATCTACAGAACTCTGTATTTTTAAAACATTATCATTAATCCTCAGAACATACCTGTCACTGCAGGGAGGTCTGAGACTAGATGTTCTTCTCCTAACAAAGAAAAAATTCTTAGAAACAGAATCTAGAATCAGAGACTTAAATCTCAGAAAATCCTAAAATTCTAGCATTAGCTATAAAGTTTTAACACACTAAAGCCTTTTAAGTCAAAAAAAATCCTAGAATATACCTGAGCTTAGCTCTGAAAGAAAAGAAACTACACCTGAGAGTGGTGTAATATAAATTTTCACACATGAGATTTTGTCTTTCTATTAATCAAGCCAAAAAACATGGATTACAGTAGTCCCAACAGATGTCAGAAAATATGAAATAGTAAGGGATTTTATCTAAATCTATACACTTGTGTGTTTTTTAATTCGGACTTTTTATTTCACATTTGTGATTTATTTTTAAAATAACCTAATCCCCATTAGGTATGGGAGTATGTGTAGCTAGGCAAATATTCCAGCTGTAAGCTCTTTGATTAACTCTCCTTTTCAGTTTGTCCTGTGTGTGGAAGGACCACATTATTTGAATGACAGTCACAGGTGAAAGGAAGAAAATACCCTGCCCAGAAATGTGGGTCAATATATTTCCTGATTTCTCAGAAGCAAATGGTATGAAGGCGGTTTTGGAGGAAACACTTTTAAAGTGTTGCTGTGATAATAGTTATATTTCCTTTTTACTTACAGCTGAAGAGAAAAATTCTATATATGATTGTGTGCCAAGAGCTGGAATACAGTGGTGGAAAGGGAAAAAGCTTTCTCTGTCTTCAAAGAGCTCATAGTTAGGACATGCTGATTTCATATTTTACACTTTTTTTTAAAATAGCATAAAGAACCTTTATGTATTCCTCATCCACTGGTCAATCCCAATTCTTCTATACCCACTTACAGCCCCCTCCTACATATTTTGAGCAAATCCCAGACATCAAACAATTTTATCCATAAATATTTCAGTACATATCTTGAACAAGAAGCACTCTTCTAAAAATCCCCTAAATTCCATTATCATATCTAAAAAATGAATAATTCCTTAATCTAATCAAATATCTACTTCAGAGTTCAAATTTCCAATTGCTTCATAAAGTTAAAACTTTTAAAGAGTTTATTTGAATTAGGATCTATAGCTTTTAATCTATATGTTCCCCCAACCCTTAAACATTTTTTTCATTGAAATTAATTTGTTGAATTCCACAGGGCATCGGCCTGGAGAAATTCCTATGGTCTGGATTTTGCTGATTACAACTCTATGGTGGCACCATCTAATGTGTTCCTTCCTCCTCACCTTTATTTTATTCTATTTCATTTTTAAATTAATTATTATTATTATTTTTTTTTTACACTTGAAGATGTTGTTGCAAAGCAGTTGGTGGGGAGGCGGAGATAGGAAGGAGGATAGAGTGAGAGAAAGAGGAAGGAGGGAGGGTGGCATTGTTGAGGTCTGTGGCACCCCCAGAGGGTGATTCCAGCAGGTGATCCCAGAGGGCTTCTGGCAGCACCTCAATCATGGCTGGGCTGGATACGGACACTGGCGGGGCATGGCTGAGGCCCTCAGACCCCCACCGCCCTGGCTCAGGAGCCAAGGCAACTCTGGCAGCAGTCTGGTGGTCTTCACTAGGCGGTATGTGGATGTTGAGAGGACATGGCTGAGGCCCTTGGAACCCAATGACCCAGCTCAGGAACCCGGGTACATCCAGCAGGTGGCTTGGTGGTTATTGCTGGGCTGGATGTGGACGTCAGGGGAGCATGGCTGAGGCCCTCGGCCTCCCACCACCCTAGCTCTGGAGCCTGGGGTGCTTCCAGCAGTGGTTCAGTGGTTGTCACTGGGCTGGATGTGGACATCAGGAGGGAATGGCTGAGGCCCTTGGCTCCCCCTCTGCCCTGGCTTGGGAATCTGGGGGGCTTCCAGCTGCAGTTTGGTCATCACTGGGTTGGATGTAGACATCAGGGGGACATGGCTAGGACCTTTGGCCCTCCCCTCACCCCAGCTTGGGAGCCTGAGGGGCTTCCAGTCCTTCTAGTTTTGTAGGTGTTCGTTGGTGGTATTAGACCTTTACTGGTTGTCATAAATTTATTTCTGATCTGTGGGTTTTTTGGTTTTCCTTTCAGTTCTGTGTTGGATTATTCGCTATTCCCACCACTTAAACTTTGCACTGGAACTAATTTGTTGTCCTTTGCTTACTTCTAAAATGGGGGGACTTCCCATGGGAACAAGCACTTGAGCCCTGTGGTTGAGCTGAATTGCTGCTTTGCTGCTGATTCCCTAGGGAAGGCTTTTTGTGCAGCTCAGGTTTTAATTGTTGACTTTGTAAACACTTCCAGGTCTTGTGAGGTCTGGTACACCTGGGTTGTGTGGAAACTCCGGTCTGAGCCTGTGTCTTTCCAGGAAACTACACCCCATGCAGTTCTATATTCTTACCAGTTTCCACTGAGTGGGCCTGTGTGATTGGAGGACAGATCAGCTGTCCATGCTGTGCCCCAGTGTTCCCTCAGTGGGCCATCTCCACCACCTCCCACACTTTAAACACTTCCCATAGAATGGGCCATGTGCTGGTCCCTTGTAATGACTCACTGCCTCTGAGTAGCTCCGTTTTTCAGTTGTCTATGGCTTCTCGCTCCTATGTGGGTCCACAGGAACCCTGTTAGTGGTCTTGCTGGCCTGGGGGCCACCAAGGCCCTCTTCTCCCTTGCAGCCTCCAAGCAACTTTATACTAAGGGCAAGCAGTGGCTTCTGCCAGCTCTTGCTCCATGTGCTCACCAGAACCAGTCTTGAAGTGGCTGAGGCTCAAAACAGTCTGACTGATCCTTTCTTTCTCTCATCGTGGCTTCACCTGACTTCATGAACTCCATAGGTATCTCTCTCTCTTCCCCTGAGCTCTAGTGGCCCCAGCTTGGCAGTCATTGCTTTTTAATCATTGTAAATTGGTTGATGGTGGGAGAGGGTGATGCTGGGTACTGTCTATTCCACCATCTTGATCAGAAGTTCCCATATTTTACACTTTTGACACATGACTAAGTGCTACTAGCTTTGATTTTTATTTTCCAATATGCTAGCATATTTACATGTTATGATTCAGAATGTAGTCTTGACTATTGGAGGTGCTAGGACTGGTAAACCACTTTTGATTAATTGATTTATCTAGTTATTCATGCATTGTATTATTCATCAGCTGTGTTTTGAGTAGTCACTATGCACTGGTCAGTGTGCTAGTTGCTAGCAACACAGTTAACAAAACAGTGTCCTCATCCTTAAGGATTCTGAGGGGTGGCAATAATCATTCATATATTCAAGTAAGTATTTATTAAGCTCCTAATATGTGCCAGGCATTATTCTGAATCTAGACATATAGGAGTAAACATAATAAAGAAGATCCCCACTATAATCTGAAGGTTTGTGTCCCTCCAAAGTTCATATGCTGTAATCCTAATCCCCAAGATGATGGTATTAAGAGGTGGGGCCTTTGGGAGATGATTAAGTCATGAGGGCGGAGGCCTCATGAATGCATGCTGTTCTACGAACCAGGAAGTGGAACCTCAGCAGACACAGAATCTGCCTGCACCTTGATCTTGGACTTCCCAGCGTCTGAGAAATAATATTCTGTTGTTTCTAAGCCGCCCAGTTTATAGGATTTTGTTATAGCAGCCTGAATGGACTGAGACTGACCTGATGGAGCTCAAATTCGAGTGTGAGACAGAAAAACAAGAAAATGAGTAATTAAGATGATGAGATAGAGAGTAACTCAGGGTGTGGAGCAGGCAGAGAAGTTCACTCTGAGGGATGACTTCCAAGCTAAGATTGAAGAATTAAGTAAGATCCGTCTGCCATACAAAGAGCAAGGGAAATTGTATTCCAGACATAGAGAAGTGCAAGATCAAAGGCCCTGGTGCAATGTTCCAAAACTAGTGTGGCTGAAGAACACTGAGCAAGGAGTGAAGTGGCATAAAATGTGGTGAGGGGTTGGGCAGGGACTACACACACGAGGCCGCTGGGGCATGGTAAGGAGTTTGGATTTTATGCTAAGTGAAAATGTAAGCCATTGAAAATTTTAAACAGAGGACTAACACAATTCAATGTGTGTTTTAAGAAGGCTGCTAAGTGGAAATTAAAAAGAAGGAGGAAGAAGGGATGTGGTCAGTAATGCCATTGCTGAAGTCCAGACAAAAGGTATCAGTAGAGAAAGTGGAGAACAACAAAGTGATTCCCTGGGAACAGAAAAGAAACCAGAGCAGCCTCAATTTCTAAAGGTAACAACAGTAACAACAATAACAGCACAATAAAAATAGTTAAACCCTTTTTTTTAGTACTTGCTGTGTACCTGTCAATGTGATTTATAGACATTAGATACCAACTCTTCAAATTCTTATATGAAGTATTAGCATATCTATCTCACAGGCAATGAAACTGAGGTTTGAACAGGTTAATAAACTTGCAAAATCACATAGATACTAAGTGGTGGAGGTGGAATTTGAACTCAAATTTCTGACTCTGAGTCAGAACTCTTAATTCCTCAAAGGCTGTTGATTCTTAAAGGAACAATTTCACTGGCAAGAATATTTAACATATACAGCATATTAGTCTGAGTCAATAGTATTATGCTATATACAATTATATAATTACATATAATAACATATTATAAAACTATGAAAATTAATGATAATAATATGCTATATAATTATAATTTACCAACATAAGTTATATAATGTAAATATGGAGTTTACTATTAGGTTAGCAAAAAATGTTCACCCCAATTGAGTTTGCTCACTTCTCCTTGCAGTATTAGAGCTCCACAAGGCTCTGTGCTGGCTCCCCTTAGCTGCTTTTCCTTTTGTCTCCCAGCTGACGTCTTTCACTCTCAGGGATTCGTAAGTCATTTTTGCCAGTGACCCCCAGTCAATAAATTAAACTAAAATCTATAGATCCAAATGTCTATTGGGTATCTCTGCTTGATATCTCACCAAGTATATCAATAACATGTCCAAAAGTTAACCCAGTCTTTCCTTATAAAACCGATCGGATTCCTGTCACCACGTCTCAGTAAACGATCCCTCTATTTATCCAGTCTTTCATTCCACAAGTCTGGGAGCTGTCTTTGATTCCTTCTTCTTCCTTGTGCCCAACATACAGTCCATCCCCAAATCTGGTTCATTCTGTCTGTAAACATATTTCTGATTCATCCATTTGTCCTCTTTCTCCATCTCCTCTTCTATTACCTTAGCTGAAGCCACCATTATCTCTTAGTTGGATTATTGCAATAATCTCATAATCAACTTCCTTTTTATCTGTTTTTGTCACTTCTAATCCAATCTCCCTCATCAGCAGCAAATGTCTTTATAAAACATAAATTGCTTCTTGTCATCAATTCTCCTTACACCCCTCGATGTCTTCCCATAGCTAATAAAATAGGTCCAAACTTCTCACCATCATGAGCAAGGCCCTGTGTGACCTGGCCTTTGTCTTCTTCTCCAACCCCTTCTATTACCACTCTTAGTCTGACACACGCATTGTAGCCACATCCATCCTCATGCAATTCCTCAACCGAGAGAACTTTTCTACAGCGTTTCATTCAGTTTGAAATGCTCTTTCCTCTGCTCCTCCCCATGTTAGTTCATGCATACCATCAAGATTTCATTTTAGATTTTATTTTTTCAAAGTCCTTCCCTGATCTCTTGATTTAGATTTTGTTTCCTGTCATGCTCTTCTTATAACAGTTAACATATTTTGTAATTATGTAGTTATGTTGTGCTTATATAATATTTATCTTCCCTAACAGAATACCCAGTGGTAAGACTTAATGAAAGATTAAAACAGGTCAACGAAGATAGAACCACTAATGGCTCATATAGTACTTTAGGAGGAAAGATTTAGGTCACCCTACGAGCTTAAGAACCCCAAACAGCTGAAGTACTTGGCCAATAGATTTTGACATACAAATCTTTAATTAGGATCAGTTATCCAGTCAATGTGATGACAATTTTCTTTGTGTGTTAGTTGATTGGCATGAGGATCCCAAAGTGGCCAGGGCAATCTCAAATACTGGGTCAATGGAATCAATGTTGTGTTCCCTTTTAGAAACATTTCTCCTTTGGGAATTGACACTTCTCCATCTACAGAGCCTAAGTGTATGGAGAAAGGAAGACAAATTTTGCATGTGAGTTGAGTAATAGTGAATGAAGCCACTCTTATTTTGTCCTGGTTGTGAAGGAAACGGCACCGTAATATGGTTCAACGTACATACCCCACCTGCATGCATGGTAATACCAAAAGTGTTGTAGGCAAAGAAGGCATTATTTCAGTAAGGATAAATTACTGATCCTTCAATGATGGAAAATAACCAATGTAAACAACCTGTCATGGTGTGGCTAACTGGTTCCCATGAGGAATGGTACCATATCTGGAGCTTAACGTTGGTTGCTGCTATTGACGTGTTGTGCACTTATCAGTGCAAGTAGTCACATCCGTCTCAGTGGAAAAAAAATCTCTCTTTCTGAGCACGCATAGTCTCCTTCCATGCCATTATGTCCACTTTGTTCATGATCCTACAGAGAAAGCACTGGAGTTGCTAGGGAAAGAAACTTGCTGATCCACAGAACAGGTCATCTTGCCCACCTGATTACTGAAATTTCTCTCTGCAGTTGGTGTGCTTTGGTGAGCACTTATGTGGGGCACAAATATTTTCATGCTCTGCATCTATTCCAAAGTTCTAGTCACATATCTCTCCCCTACAACCGCTTGTCATTGATATTCTAATCCTATTGTCTCCAGGTTCTTGACCATTTGGCTAAACTGTTAGCTTCTTCCTTGAATCCATGTGCATATTCCTTCCATTCACATCTCTTTCAAAACAAATAGGATGACCAGATATAATGCTTGATGTTCTACCCAATGGGAGGATTATTCTTCCCAATGTTCTTTCATACCACTCCTAAGTTGGACTGTAATGCTACAGCATTGAATTCTGGCTAGTGCCTAGATATCATGCATAATCATGTGTATATCAGGCTTGATGTTTTTTTCTTTCTATATCACATTATCATAGTGTACTCCTCATGAGGCACAGGTGAGGGAGGGATATCAAGGCAGGAGTAAGGAGTAAGGGCCATGGAGAGTTTAAGTACCTGCTCATACAATTCATATATCTTTAGGGCCTGCTAGAGACTATGTCATATAAATGAACTCTCACCTGATTAAAGAATGTTGTTGTGCATCCCACGTTATTGCTTGGTGGTTCAGGCAATACCCGGTTTATGACAGCATCTTAGGTCACATGTCACTTGTTGTTCCATGGTCAGGCTGCAATATCAAACCAAGATTTTTCTCACAAAGACAATAATTGTTTGTTAAAATGGCATAGCTTTGCTTCAAAACCTTAAGAATCTGCAATGCAATTCTCCTGATGGGGATTGCAGAGGCTCTCACAGAACATACATAGCTGTTGCAGACATGTCAACCTACCCTGGATCCTGTAGGTCACAGGGCTAACGTGGTAGAGCAGGTTGCATTATATACTGTAGCATCTCTAAAGCCTTTTTTCACTACTGGCTGCACTCAAAATTGGTACCCTTATGAGTCATTCAAAACTTGGCTACTCGGATATGGTGTATATTGCCTCCCTAATCTAAAGAAGAATCTGTTTTTTCTTAGTAGTGAGGAATGCAAGCAGCAGCAACTTATCTTTCAATTTACATAGGACACCTCCACATTCTCAGATTATTGAAACTGTAGAACTTTCAACCATGTACAGGCCCCTTGAAATTTTATGATGGTTTCTGAGGCATTTATTTCCTACTTCCTGTTTCCTGGGTTTTATCAGCATGATGTCATCAACTTAGCAGACCAGTATTATCTTCTATGGGATGAGAGGATAAGATTATTAAAGAAATCTTTAAGGAGTCCTTTACAATTCCATACAAATTTTATGATTAGCTTTCTATTTCTGAAAAAAAGAAAAGAAGAAAAAGCCATTGAGATTTTGACAGGGATTGAATTAAATCTGTAAATCACTTTAGGAGGTATTGCAATTTTAGCAATAGTACGTCTCCCAACCCATGAACAAAGAATGCCTTCCATGTAGTAAGGCCTTCTTTAATTTATTTCAGTGATGTTTTTCTGTTTTGGGTATATAAATCGTACCTCCTTGGTTCAATTTATTCCTAAGTAGTTTATTCTTTTTAACACTATTGTAAATAAAATTTTCTTAAGTTCCTTTTTGTATTGTTCATTGCTAGTGTTAGAAATACAACTGATTTTTGTGCATTGATCTGTGCCCTGCAACTTTACTGAAATTTTTTAATTGATCTAATAGATTTTGGGGGTTCTTTAAGATTTTCTATATACAGGATCATGTCACCTGTTAACAGAAGTATGCTTATTTTCTTTCCAATTTGGTTGCCTTTTATTTCTTTCTCTTGCCTAATTGCTTGAAGTTAATGTTGAATATCCAGTACAATGTACAATGTCCAGTTTAGTGTTGAATAGCAGTGGTGAAAGTGGTCATGCATTTTCCTGCCATTCCAGAGGAACAAATATGGTATCTTTTTCTCATATACCTTTTATATATTATAAATATGCTCTTTGCTGGAGGATAGATGAGAGAACACAGGGAGGGGATGATGTTGAATTCCCAGCACCTAATTGGCACAAATAGAACACTTGATTCAGTCAAAAGTCTCTGTTCAAATCCTTGATCTGCCACAATTATCTGCATAACCAAAGCAAGTCACATAACCTTCAATGTCAGGGATCCCCAAGACCATCCTCAGGCTCCATGATTTGTTAGAAGGATTTGCTTCTGTTACAGAAAAGCTGTCATACTTACACTGTGGTTTATTACAGTGAAAGGCTACACATTAAAATCAGCAAAGGGAAATAGTGCCTAGGGAGGAGTCCACGAGAAACTAGATGCAAGCGTCCATTTGCCCTCTCCCCAGTGGTGTTACACAGACAGTGCTTACTTCTCCTAGCAGTGATGTGTCACAGTACATATGAAATGTCACCAAACTGGGAAACTCACCCAAGCCCTGGTATCTGGGGATTTTTACCTAGTTAGTCACATAGGGATGCAAGGCCTGCTTGACTAACCTCAGCTACTCAGAGCACAGCCTCCCAGAAGTCAAATTGATAGGGGGTGGCCCAAATCTTCAGGCATACAAAAACAGGCATTCTCCAAAAATTACATTGTTGGCATAAACTATCTGACGTGGCCTACATGGCCTAAGGCTGCAGGCATGAAAGTCACTTTTATCAGGGAAGATAGTCCAAAGGCTGAGAGGTCATCTCCCTAGAGCCATCCAAGAGCCAGTCCTAAAGACTCTGAGAGTGCCCCCAGGGTTTAACCCAAACCTGCTGGTTAACACTTTCCTGCACACCTCCCTAAACATAGGCTTCATCATTTCTAAAATGAGGCTTATTGTAAATAATAAATGGGATTGTGCATATAGAAAGTCCCTGGTGTATGACTGATAAGGAATTAATATTTATTCATTTATTTGGTATAGTTCAAAAAAGAAGGACCTATATACCCTTTCTAACATGGAAATATCTGTATAATTGATTCTCACCACACAATATTATCTATTCAGAGTGGTTGTCCAGATGTATCGGCCGCTAACAGAAACCCTTCTATAGGTACACCTTCTGTTCTCTTTAAGTGGAATCTTACCTTCCCAGGTAGATTTGCATTGAGTGTAGTCTAGCACGAGGGTACCTAGCTGAGGGGGCAAGTCAGGCCTAAAAGACAGCGCAGTCTTTTTTGTCAGTCTGTGTGCCGTAAGCTCCATCTGGCCAGAAGCATCTTTTTTATATGTCACACATAGGCCTGTAAGAGCTGATAGGAGCCTCATCGCTGTTGCTATCTGCACGTTATAGTGACAAAACTAGTAATTTAGTTAATAGTGGCTTAAAACATTATGTGTCAAGATTACAATCATAGATTTATCTGAAGAGCAGTGGGCATTCTAAATATTTACCATACTAACTCTAATTACCATTTACTGAACACAAGATGAAGCTCATCTAATGAAACAATGTGTTCTACGATATATTGAAACACTTTGATTTGGAATAAGAATCAGCAGTTGATATTCTTCAAAAAAAAAAAAAAATGCCATGGAAATATTCTACACACACCAGACCACTTCCAAAAGCTGCAGAGCAGAGAGTTGTTGCTCAGATCCTCTGCTGTTTATTTTAGCATTAAAGCCATTAGCTCTGGTTATTAGATCCTCACAGGAGATGGTAAGGATTACTGCTAATCTTAGGCAGTATAAATTATCTCACATGCTGATGACATTTTAACGTTCATGACAAATCCAGAAAAATCTTAGTAGGCTTTGTTGGACTTACAGGATTAATTTATGTAATTGTCAGAATATAAAATTAACTGTGAAAATCTGGTCTGACACCAATGAATGACTTTTACCTAAAGCAATTGATCACTTACCCGCCTTTCCCTCAGAAACTACTGGGGAATACACTAACTTAATGTCAAGGACTCTGTAATTTTAGCAAAATCATAAATATTAAAAATAAAACCAGGCAAAGGTTTATAAACATCAATTTCTTGGCAGATCGTATTTGCCAGCATTTCATGTTTTTTTCATCCATATATTCTTTCCTTTCCTTTCTCATACAGGAGGTTTTAGTCTAGGCTTTTCTTACCTGAACACTATCTATCTTCTCAAAATATTTGTCTTCATAGGCCAGGTCATGAGCAATGGAGTGGCAATTTTTATAAGCTTCCCCATATCAAGGATAAAGCTGAAGTACATAAAAGGGAAAGAAGAATGAAATTAAGGAAGGAGTCATATTTCAGTCACCAGAGGACTTTACTCTCTGTTTCCTTGACTTCTCAGCTAACTGATGTGGAAACTTAAAATATCAATCTGTTCCAGTTTTCCAGTTTTCTCCAACTGTCCTCAACCCAGGCCACTCTTCAGGAATACTCAGCCAGAGTGAGATTCTGCAACATGGAAAAGCAACAGTCAACAAGCATTCAGCCCTTTCCTTTAAAATCATACTTAAACAGCATAGCATTTTATTATTTTTGTTTGGTTGGTTTGGTTTGGTGGCTGGCCAGTACAGGGATCAAACCCTGAACCTTGGTGTTTTCAGAACCATGCTCTAACCAACTGAGCTGTCCCCCAGTATAATATATTACTGACTCTATATCTCATTATTCCCTCTTCATTTGATGCAGAATAAAGATCTAATTTGGTGCTATATTCCCCAGATCCCACTGCAGCTAGAGTATCTAAGTGGTTAATAGGGTATAAACTAAGAATTCTGAAAAGCGATGATTTCCTCCTGCCGGCTCTGGTCCTCTCTGCTTTTCCCTTCCTTCTTCCTGCCTGGGACTCGGACAGGATCCTGGAAGTGGAGCAACAGTTTCCAACCAAAATTTCTGTCATTCTACACATTAAGAATAACAAAGCATATTCGAACATTGTAGTAGGGTGTTCTTCTATTTGCAGCAAAACCCTTCTTAACTGATGGAAGCAGCATCTCTGTTTATAAGCCTTACACAGAAAAGATAACCCACTCAGAGTCTTTAATATGGCAGTGAAGTGGTCCATTTCCATGACAGCACTATGTCTCCATAATTGTCAAACAGATTAAAATGTGGTTAATTGTTACATAATGTTCCCAATATAGTACCATTTGATGTTTATGGTAAAAACAAAGCCATCAAGATGATTGAGTGTGGGCACAAAACACCCCTAGAAGAGATAAAATCATTATCATTAAGCCATGCCTCATCAGGGAAGGGATGTAGCTCGTTCAGTCATAGTTTATGCTTAGCATTGCAGTGACAGGGCAAGAGGAGAAGGGTGGCAGATTAATTACCAGACTAATTGAGTGGCTTTTAATTTCATTTCAATGTCTCCAAATATTGCTTTTATTGATACCAAGTGCAAGCTTAACGCTGTCACAAAGCAGGCCCTTCTGTGGTGTACCAGTGTAGAATCACACAGCACACAGGAAATTTTGACAAGCACCAGAAAGCATTCTGTGGTAGAAAAGAAAATATTTGTCTAGCTTCACACACAGTAGAGCAACATTTCCATAACTTATTTACTTCTTCTCAAGAGAGCAGACAATTTTTACACTGAGTGAGAAAAGAGAATACTAAAAATGGGATTCATGACAATCATCTGCCTCTCACAAATCAATATTTATTCAAAGCCTCCCCACAATCGTACTGCATGTGAATTAGGCAATGCCAAAATTGCTACAGTCTGGCAAAATGCTTGTGTATGGTGATTGTGATCCAAGCTCCAATGTTTGTGTCGGTCTCCTCCACCAAGGGAGCAGCCATTGCACCCAGGCCGAGGTGGAGCTGGTGTCTGCAAGCTCTATAGGCATAAAAGGTTGCGTCGTGAACACTTGCTGCGTGCCCATCTGTCTTGGGCAAGACAAAATGTTTCAATTACGACATTATAAAAGGAACCGTTGATGTACTGTGAGAGCTGCTTACTGAGGGTATCCATCCACACCAAAATAAACATCATACTGTTAATTGTGGTTGACATGCAATTTGCAAAAACACTTTAAGTCATTTGTATTACTAACAGCCATCTTAGGTCTTATTTTAACTTCTTAAATCTGTTGCAGTTTTCTGAATAAATTTTTATGGTCACATTTAGGGAGACAATTAGAAGTGAAAATAATGAATTCCCTATAGTCCCACTTATCTTGTTTGATCTGAACACTGGTAAACAACCCTTTTGAAAAGCTCAGGGGCTTTCTCCCATCTCCTCCTTACCATGATGATAAACTGCTCCAGCAAAAAAACTAAAAATGCGACTGACTTTTCCAAATTATCCCCTTCAAGAGACATCATGTAACATTAAAATTTAATCTTTTCACCTTTTGATGTTCCCAGAACTTTCTCTCTGTATAGTTGGTAAGTTTTCCCTTTTAAGCTAGAAATAAATTTTTTTTCAGAAAGACACTACGATCCTTTTACTCTACAAATGGAACTGTGTTTTTGTATTCTATTCATTATGATCGGTCTTTCCTTACAGCATTGTTATAGATATTTGAATTATATGAATACATGACATAAATGTATTTCCAAAAAAACTATTGACAATGTTCTTGAAAATCAGGGCCTGTTTATAAATATGCTTGACATAAATGGAAAAATAAGAATTGTATATACAGCACTACTCCCAAGCGTGACTGAGAATCAGTTGCCAACTCTGCCCTCAGGGGATAGGAAACAGGTACATAAATAACAATAATACCAGCAGAAATTGTTGTGTCATAAGAGAAATAAAAACGAAGCAATAAAAAAGAGCAGAAGGAGACTCCTCCTGGCTGGGGCATCAGGAAAAGCTTCCCAGGAAGGGTCCAACTGAGGGGTCCATCAGAAGAGCTTTAAATAACCAGAGAAGCAAAGCCACACCTGGCAGAGGGCACAAAGGGAATGACAAAAGAAAGGTGAAGAAACAAGGGACGTGAACGAGGTACAATAAAGGCCACAGTTTGTCATGAAAGTTGGAGGCATGAAGTGATATAGTAAAAGGTAAGCTCCAATTAAATAGATGAATCACATGAGAACCCCTGGCTGGGAACTGATGACTACACACCTAAAGCGAAATGAAAATCCTAATATAAAGTGGAGTAAATTAAATCAGCGTTAGTCTCTGAGGTCCTTGAAAGCCTGTCTAAGAAATTGAAGCCTTCTCTGGTAGATAATCATGACGATATTTATGACACTATAATGGTGCCATGCAAAGGCTAGAAGTACAGTCTGGAAAGAGTTTCTAATGTTAATATGAGGCAAGTGTCTCAGATGGATTGTTGAATGTCTCCTGTACACAGTGCTGTGGGCGGACTAGTCATCCATCTGAGGTCCTTTATTCAACCAATCCTGCAAGACCCCTAATATTTACTTTCCCAGAAAAGCAATATGCAAATTAATCACACAATGCAATTACACCTCAAGGGACTCACTGACTGTACCTTCAATTCATGGCAATTTAGAGATTATCATTAAGACATTTGCATAGTCCTTGTCAGTCTTCAGAGTTCCTGACATCTTTAAACATCTGTGCCAACATATAGCAATTTTCCCAAGTTCCCTCAGAGTTTTCCATCAAATAGCAAAAATAGTGAATAAGAGATTTTCAAACAAAAAGGAGACTAACATAATGTCAGTATAATTAGATTACACAAAATCTAAAAGTATATGGATATGTATCATCTATGTATATATATTTTCATTAAACACAATGCCAATTCAATTTCCTTAAACATTTGACAAGACCTATTTTCTGTGAGATTTCTTGCTAACAGGCCCTCAGTCACATTAAGTGCTCGCAAAGTACATAGAAGTTGTATTTTATCACACAGCCCTAATTGAGCTGTCTTGGTTAAAGAAGCCGAATGTTACAGAAATGTTTATTATACAAGCACACTTAATCTGAAGCTGGAAAGAAACATTTCTGTAGCTTCTGTGTAATTTATCCCCACAAAAGGCAAGAAAAAAGGCCTTTTATCACCCTCTCATTTCAGTGAATTATGTTTATGGGGTCCTTCTACTGCTATGAATCTGGTTTCACTCCAACGTGAAGAGGAGTTAAGTCTCAAATCCCTCTAAGTTGAATCTCATTATGTGCCTTGTCCCTTGTTTCCCAGCACGATGCATACTTTCACCACACATACAGTGCAGTTACTGTCATTTACACCTGCTCTTACAGCAGCCATTTATTTATAGCAGGGCAAACAGAGTATAAATCATCTGGAGACGTTTATTTTTTCAAATATTTTTGTTTCAGCCAGCTTGCCATTGGGGACATAGGGTGTTTTGTTTTGTTTTTTTCTTTTTCTTTTTCTTTTCTTTTTCTTTTTTATTTTTGTTTTTTAGTTGGTGGGGCAAGTTAAAGAGAGTCTTCATTTTGCTAAGGTAGCAGTTTCCTCATCTTTAATTCCTTTGAATCTTAGTATCAGGGTGACGACAGCAGCCGATAAGACTGAGTATATCTAGGTTAAGCATGGGAAGCAGAATTAAAAATTTTTTCTACTTTTTATTTTGTTCTGAGCTAAAACATCAAAAAGCAAGCTCATCAAAATGGACCATATTGCTTAAACCAAGCTATTCATGTGCCTCTTCTTAACAAAGGAGATATTCTCTATGAGTAGATTATAATATGGTTTTCAAAGTCTAAATTTATTTTGAAATTTCATAAACGAAAGATTACATAATTTAATTTGAAATACTTAGACTTCATCTGTTTATCACCTAGACAATAAATTTTCAACAAACACTTAAATCAAATTGACAAAATTAATATAGTGAAAAAAATCATTCTTCCCAATATGAAAAATATAGCTATCACATGGATATGTAATAATGCTAAGTAATTCATTTATGTGGCAAACATTTATTGAGAGCCAATTATGCTCCAAGCACTCTTCTGTGTGCTAGTTATACCATAGCAAACAAAACCCAGAAAAAATTCCCCTCTTCATTGTACTTACATTCCAGCCAACTGAAAACTATTCAGTAAAACAAGAATAAAAAATTAAAAGGAATTACATAAGCACCTAAACATGATTTTTTTTAATAGTATAAATTTAATAAAGTAGAATATAAATATTCCAAAAGGAATTTGGCCAGAGAACCAAAGTAATAACTCTTCATGCAGCAACATCAGACTTTTCTCAGAGCCATCTCTCCCTGTTGACCCTGGAAGAGAGACCATTGTTTCAGTAGAGACCTAGAATAAGATGTCAGGATTCAAGTGAAGGCAGTAACATTAGAACATGAGCAAGCTTTTATTTCATTTAACAAAAAGGATTGTTAAGGTGCAATAAAAGAAATTGAGGTTCAAAAGTTAACAATCACATGACCAAAAGTCAGGATTCAAAGCCATAACTCTCTTCAAAGCTCTTCTGACAATACCTTGCTGTGGCAGAAAGTACTAGACTAAGAACATGTGATGAAGCTCAAACAAAACTATTGATACAGCAGTTTCATAAAACACATCAAAATTAAGTAACCATTATGGAAAGTGAACCCATACCAAACAATTGATTTTTCCTATCATGTTTAAATTTATAAAGCAATAATAAACACACTCTTAAAGTTAAAAGAACTAAAAACTTTTTTTAATGACAGAGTCAGTTTGTTGTATTCTGTTTTCAGATGCTGGATAAACAGCACCAGTGGGTGTGAAGAGGATTATTGGTGGACAACCCCTGGCTGCTCTCCATGCACATCTGACACGTTCTCACCTTCATGCCTGTGCTCCCAGTTCCACAGAACTTCTATGACTCCATGTACTCAAATCCTTCCCTTTGTGGCATTGTCAGAAGGGAGGCAGGCTCTTTCTATCTCTCCAGCCTGTGCTCCTCAGTTATGGCTTCATGGGAAGATTGGTTTTCTTTGTGGTTGCAGGAGCACTGCCAGTAGCAATTGAGGCTGAATGCTTTTTTGTTCCCATCCTACAGGAGAAAGAGAGTCACTTCTTCTTCTGAGAAGCTCCAAGCCATTTTACCCATCTTATTGGTCCAAATGATCATGGGCCTATTCATCTCTGTACCCATTCCTGACAAAGGGCAGACATGGAATCACCACAGTAAGCTTACACAAATCATCAGCAGTAGAGCAGGTGGCAGGGAATTAGCTACAGTGTCTACCTCACCATCACCTACAATGTCCAACACACCATCTCCCAAAGCTCAACCCAATTAACTCTTTTTGCAAAGCTTCCCTTTTCCTTTTTCCTTCCTCTCTACATCCCTCAGCTAGAAGTGAGCTTTCACTACTCAGAATGATAGCATTTCTTCTGTACTTCTTTTATGGCACTTATCAATTTTACACGTTGCTACGGATATTGAGTTGCAATCCACATGTGTCCCAGCATCCTTTGGGCAGCCTCTACTTCTGCAGCTATCTTACATCTCTCCCCGCAAAAAATAGAACTCCAAATATACTGTTAGTGAGTGATGTCAGTTTTATTTAGGGACTCATGGGAAAAAAAAAAAAGGAAAAAGATTCAGCTCATATGTTTCATACCACAGAGCAGACCCTTCCTGATCTCTGCTGAAGCGGCTGCCTCTGGCCTCCATGGGCTCTGCCAGTCAGCTGGTAAGCACTGTCTCCACAACCCACCGCTCCTGATTCTGTGTGACTCATCTGCTGTCCAGTCTTTTACAGCAGGAGACAGACTCAGCAGGAGGTTTGCCTGGACAGGATTGCCCTCATAGTCACCCTCGTTGCTTTCCCTCCTACATGTTATCTACAGGGAAAGGACCATTCCCTCACTTTGAATGTCACAGTATATTAGTTTCTTGCTTGTCTCTGCCTGGCCATCCTGCTTCAATCTTAAGTAACAGTAAATATGACAATAAAGATAATTATAATACTGGTCCCAATGTCTTTTGTCTATGGCCTAACAAAATGCTCCATTAAATTTCTGTATTCCTTGCAAAAGTCTCCTATTTATGTTCATCACTTTCTCTCCAGCCATACTGGGGGATGGAGGGCAAGAGGTAATTATTTTTCCCTGATACGTTTGTATAGATCTTCTCTTCTCACAAGAGTATAAGATCCTCGAGGGTGGGCTCTATTTCTCACAGACCTTGTATGGTTGCCCCTTGGTATCTAAGGAAGATTGGTTCCAGGCCCCCCCGCCCCCACTGTGGATACCAAAATTCCCAGATGCTCAAGTCCCTCGTATAAAATGCTGTAGTATTTGCATATAACCTACGCACATCCTTTCATATACTTGAAATCATCTCTAGACTACTTATGCCTAGTACAATGTAAATGCTATGTAAATAGTTATTATACTATATTTTTAATTTGTATTATTTTTTATTGTTGTGTTGTTACTTTTATTAATTTTTTTCCAAATATTTTTGCTCCGAGGTTGGTTAAATCCATGGATGCAGAACTCACAGATACAGAGGGCTGACTATACGACTGTATTATACCCCAATCTCTCAATTAATGTTAAATAAAAGAGAAGAAAACTACAGATGGGGAGCAGTTACTGAAGGAATCTTAAGGTTCATTGTACTTCTCTCTATTTGCTCTACAATACTCAGCTCTTATAGCTGCCAAGTACGATTCTTCCAATCTGGGTCCAGAATCAAATGAGCCAGAAAGTAACTGCTTTTTATTGACTTAAAAGGCCAGAAGCACCTTATATAACATAAGCACCTTATATATCTTTGCCAACATCACTGACCTTTTAGGAAGCATATCTAATATAAAAATTTAGAAAGAGTCTCCGAGAAGATATTGAGAAGGGCACCCTTTACTCCATCTCAGAGAAGTTTCACTTCTAAAGGCTAAAATACTATTAGAAATAATTTTTCTATAAAGTGTGAGTAGCAAAACCTCTCTCCTAAAAATCACTGGGGACAATAATGGAGTGTGTAACTCAGCAGCTATAACCCTGATCCCCCTACCAGGCCAGGCCTGGCTCGCCCAGCTCCCCACGCTGCCCCCACCGCCACCAGCCCCAAGGCTAGACTCTGCTTCCCTAATCACCTCAGTCACAGACTGATCTCCGAACTAAGCTAAATAGCCCTGAAAACACCTGTGTCTGGAAAATTCACTTCCAGAGGGTGACAGAATCCTAAAACAGCAAGTCCAAGGGACAGAAGAAATAGACCTCCCTGACCTATCAAAGATGTGTAGAACAGAAAATTTAAACCTTAGAGAAAATCAGGATGAGAGAACTTAAGTCATGAGGGAACCCATAAAAAAAACAAAAAGCCTACCACATAAACAAATAGAATAGCAATGGTATTTTACACATCTAAAATGAGCAATATGCAATTACTGTCCACTTATAATATTTTATTTAATAGTTCTGTTTTTTAAGTTTTTCCTCCTCTGCTGTTTCTAGTCATGTATATAATTCATTTTGAATGGACTATCTAGCTAAAGAAAAAATATATACGTTATGCATGTTACACAAAAACAAAGTAGCCCAGTCAAGATTTAGCTCATTTCTTTAAAAAAAAGAAAAAAAATCGTGAAGACTGAAAACATAATAATAAAAGCTATTGTTTACTGAATGCTTGCTACACATTTTACATATTGTTATTGTTGTTGTCTCTTTACAGATGAAGAAAATAAAGCTCAGAGAGGTTAAGTAACATCCTAACAAATAGTATGGCACATGTGAGAAGCAAAAGAAGGTTTTTTGATCAGTCAGAAGCCTGGAGATCTTGAAACTCCACCTTATATAAGTTTATCAAAGTTATGAATTCAAAAAGGGATGAGATGAGAACTGAGGGACAAGAATTAGAAGGGAGGTATGCATAACTAGAATTTGAGGCTGTTCCTCAGGCTGCTGACAAGTGCAACTTAGTTTTCAGAGATTTCTCTGTGGGCAGAATGCTCACGGCACCATTGAAGTCAAGAGTCACACGGATTCAAAAAGCTTTGTTTCTACCTGGTACCAAGATGCCTTCTCCAAAAAAATCAGTCATGCTGGAATTTCAGGAGAAATTAGTATGACTTTTCTTTAAAGAACAATGCTCCCAAGAATTAGAGAAAATCTTACACAAAAGAAACCAAGAGGAATCACACTGATGTGTCTGAAGTCTATGCCGAACGAAAAAAAAATAAAAATAAAAACTGGAAATCGTTCTTGTAAATTAGCTACCTCATGTGTCACTTGCCCTTCCCTCCCACAAAGTTATTGTGACTTAGTGAGGTTGGTGAAGTAATATATGTTATATTTCTTCCCTGCAATAGATAAAGCAAAAAGAAGCAGTCTTGAGTCCTAGACATTAGTGCTGGGATTGCGGACAGCAGGAGAAATGCAAAGAACTAGGGTGGTGAGAATCTGCAGGTGGGAGAGCCAGGAACTCACCGAGTTGAGACGTCATAAGCTAAGCAGTGAGTTAGCACTGAGGCAGGCAGACATGAGTCCAGAAGGATGGCACGTCAAAGGGCAGGCAAGGCCGTGAGTCTGGAATTGGGCAGACACAAAGAAGGTAGAGCCTTGTGCAAATGCAGGTCAGAAGCCAAGCAGGCAGGCCCAAAACAGGAAGGCATGACTATCACAGAGCAAAGGAAAGCAGATGGCCAAAGCGCTGGACAGGCCTCACAGGACCAGGGGTTTCACAGAGAACAAAGGGAGAGGGCAAAGTGGCAACAAAACAGATTTACAGGCATGTACAAATTTATGACATATTTGTGCTTTGATGTACAGGAGCAGCAGAAACTGAATATTGATTCTAATACAACCCATTTACCACTGGATTCTAAAGTTTTTTGTTATTATGTACGTGAATGTATTATTTAGTGAATGCAAACTCTATATATACTTTACTTTCCATTTTCTTCTTTCTCAAATGAGCAATGATTCAAAATATTGGTTTGACAAAGTCCTCTTCCACTTCCTAAAGGATCACTGATATTTCCCAAAACAAAATTATCACAGTCGGCCATGACTAAGAGTGGTCATCATTAAACACTTCTGAGATTCTAAATTTTTTCTACCACACTTACACATAGTTCTCAGATGTATAGTAAACATGCCCATTCATTTTATGGGCATTTTATGGGAAGAAGAAAATGGCTGAATAGAAAATATTGTGGTTTTCATGTACATCCAAAGAATAAAATATGTTACCCATGAAGACACTAAAAAAGAAGGAAGCACTGAGCTTTGGTTTGAAGGATTTATAATATTTTAAATGTAAGCATAGCACAGGGGAAAGCTTACTAAACCAGGAACAGAGATCTGGGGTCTACTTTTGGCTGTGCCAGTAAGTCACTATGTTTATTAACCTCTGAAGATAACAGTTCCCTTATTTTTTAAATAACAAATATTATTTCTTTAGCTTTAAAATTCTATGTTTCAAAGAAAGATTTTTCTTTAGGGGCTAAAGATTGGAATATGTTAACAAAAAAGGCCATAGACGGTCTTTCTTTAGAAGTCTTTAAATATAAATTAGAAAACTCCAGATGGAACAAAGATTTAAATGTAAAATCATGAAAACATAGAAGGACTAGAAGAAATCCAGTTACTCTAATTTTGGAGTAAGGACAGCTTTTCTAAACATAACACAAAAACCATAAGAAAAGGTCAATAAATATAATAATATGAAAATTATAAACTTCTATACAACAAAATATAAAGTAATATGATATCAACAAAGTTAAAAATAAACTAGTGAAAATGCAACACAGATCACAGACTAAAGATTGATTTTGCTAATGTACAAAGGGACCTTATAAATCAATAAGAAAAATGATGAAAGTACCACAATTGAAAAATGGCAGAAGACATAAGTTAGAAATCATGGGAGAAACATGAATGCCATTCACCCAAAAAAGAGGTTCAATTTCACCAATAGTTATAAATATTTAAACTAAACAATGAACACATTTTTTCTGTTCTATGGAAAACTATGCCGTCAAGAAAAAGGATGAAGGACATTTCCATATTGCTTATACTTTTTATAACTTCTGTGTATTAATCATAAAATGCCAAGAATAACTAGATAATAATGATGATGAAACTAGATGATTGACAGATGATAGATAAATACATGATAGATAGATAAAATATCCTGTAATTGTATAATTTAAGCATAATTCTACTATATTCATTCGCTCATTTATTTAACAAGTATTTTTGAGTACCTATTCTGTACAATACCTCTTTAAAAAAAAATTGTGTAGTTTTCCAGGTTCCCTTCTAGCTCTTTTAGTCAATTTCCTCTCCCAAATATAGTGGTGTTTTTGTTTTTGTTTTTGTTTTTTAGTATTTAAGAAAACTTGAGAAGGTGACATAACTGTTATAACAGCAGAATTAATCTTCAGTCTAAAAACCAACAGAAAATAGCAACACAGATAGAACAGTTAACATTTGGTTTTGAAAAATTAGTTATGAAGCCTATTAGGAATGCCAGTACTGTTGTCCCACTACTCATGTTGCTCTTTTGCTGAGAATGTAGGGGCTTGGAAGATGAAAATTATTGCCTCAAAATGCTCATTGCTCTTTAAAATCTCAGTTATTTTTTTCATTACATAACTTAAGAAAAAATAAAAGAGAGATTTTCTGCAACACTGCAAATTTATATTTAGAAGAGAGAAATTTGGCAGTACTAAAAATCACCCGTGTGCCCTTATTCAGCTGAAGGTGTTGTCAACATATTTAAATTTTTTCTTCACTGGTTTAAATTTTTTCTTCACCGGTGGGTGCTGGGCAGCTACTGCCCTGAAACTCCCAAGTGCACCTCCCAGCCCTGGCTGCCCATCCCCCTTCCAGGATTCCCAGATCTCCCCATGATGCAGCCACCAAGGGTCTGAGGCCTGTCTCAGCAGAGGCATCCCGGACCTTGCTACAAGACTATGGCTGGTGTCCTTCTGACGGGTCAGTAACATGTCTCACCAGTTGTTGAATGTTTGAATATCACCTTGGGGAATCATATAAGAAATATTTTCATATAGTTTTACTTCTTCCTTTTAACCAGTTGGGTAGCCATTGACTTTGCGCATACTCAGAAATCTCCTGAGTAGTCACCATCCCCACCATCTTTGTCACTGGCTACCTCACTTCAGTGTTGGCAAATCCCGGGATCCTCAGCCATAAACATTCTCACACCTCCCTACTCCCACTGCTCTCTCAAACCTGCTCTGGGCCTGTCATCCTACAGCTTACACCTGCAAGACCATCATCACTGACACCCCAAGACTTCAGCCCAAGCCTGGGATCTCCCAACACTAGCTGAGAAGGGATAAAATTTAGGTGAATTGTATGTGGCAAGGACTTGCAAACAAAGGAAGATTTGGGCCTTACCTGTGGCATATGTGCTGATTATGAGAGAAAAGCAAAGTTGTAGATTTCTTTATCTTTTGTACATAATTAATGTTCATTTTTGTTATCTTACTTAATCTTTTACATCACTGACTTTTCTGTTCTAGTCCTACTTTTTTCAGTTTTCGGTATGATTTTGGATGTTTTCCCCCCATATTCACTTTCTTGTCTGTTAAGATACCCTTTACATCTCTAATCTTGTCCTTTCATTAAAATTCAAGGTCCACACCAGGCTTCCACTTTGAGTGGTTTTCCCTCTGCCCATATTTGGCAAGCATGTACTAGTAATTAAAGATCTCTCTAATATGTTCATAGGGCTCTCTGATAATCAACAAGAAATCACTTTGATTGATAGTCACTATCATGAAAATAGGAAGGCAGGACCTCTTAACAAATTTCCATAAAGAAAAATTTGATAGATAAAATCTTTCAAATAAATGTCCAGATATATTTAACCTCAAAATGGGGTTATTTAAAAGACCAGTGTGAGCTTTTGTCTGGCAACCATATCAAAGTGAAGTCCGGAATACAGATTCTGAATGTCCCTGAGGCCTGAAAAAAAGCCCCTGAGGTTCGCTTTCTCCTACTCATTAGCTGGAACTCTTTGGTGGCGTGAGGGATCAACTAGAAATCTATAGCAATAAAGCTGGTGCTGAGGCCATCCTGGCAGGTGAGAAATTAAGACAGGAAGTAAATCCTGTGGGCTTTAAAATAATGAGGAGAAATGGCAAAACCAACAGCAGTGGGTAAAGGGCATGAACAGCTAAAGAGTCTCCATGGGTCATCATTGGAAAACATATTATTTCAGTATATATTCTCTTGATTTAGTGCCTGCTGCCTGAGGTCTGTGGTACCACTAAAGCTAATAAATCATTGCTCTGGATGACAGCCTGAGCACCTGTGTTTTATCATACAGCAGGAAACCTTGTAAATTATCAGGAGAAGCAACTAGTGACCATGCAGCAGGGCTATGAGAATCAGTCAAAGCCTCAGTCCATTAAGCCCATTTCATTTTATTTGCAGGTGCATTAAAAGAAATAGGGAGCACTGCAAAAAGATGAGCCCCAGCCTTTTGACTAGTGTTTAATGAGAACGAGGCTGCAGGAGCAGACTCCTAATGGCCTACAGATGGAATATATCCACAACAGGACCCACCTGCTTCTCTCTGCCCATTGGCTATGCTGCAATTTAGCTTATAAAAGCAATAGGAAACCTTCAAGGGAGTGGGTTTGTGGTAGGCACAGAAACCTTGCTTTGTGCTTTTGTGCCTTTGAGCTTTGTCTCGTAGAGAAAGTTGGCTTATGAATTCACTTGATGTGTAACACTTTCCAAAACTTTTGATTCTATAACTTCCCCCCAAATAAATTGGCCAAGAAAAAAAAAAATTTGCTTAGGTTAGATATATTTTTCTTAGCAAATTTATCTAACTGAATAAGTTCACTCTTTTTACTCCTAAATTTTTATTCCAACTATTTCTGTCTTGTTATTATTACCTTTGTATTCTTGAGCATTCACTAGAGCCAGGAGTAAAAGGAAGCTTGAGACTAAAGGATACCTTTGCACAACTCTCTTAATGAAGCCATCAGCCATAAGAGAGACACCCACAGGAGACAACGTCTAATGGTGATTTTCTGCAAGCAATTCTTGATATGCAGTCTCCTGTTTGTCATTAAAAGAAAATCTAGTACTCCTAACTTAGGTCAAGATGACATTTAACTGTTTAGGGCCAAGTTTCTGATTACTTAGAGATCATTGATCTAGATTAAACATATGCAGTGCTATTCTGAGGTCACACTTCTTTACATGGATGGATTCTGAATACACCTGCCAGGCTTCCAAACACAAGGCTACAAGCCCAAATTTCAGCATGACAACTTTTGGAAGAGAGGAGAAAGAGAGTTGTGATTATCTCTAATTGTCTGTACTTGTAATAGCCAGATGGCCATAATTCAGCAAAAAACAACAGCTCTCTCTTCCCTGTCATTCCTTTGGAAACTGTTAGCTGGACAGGGAGGGAAGATAAACATAGATCTTCCCTTCACATATGCCCTCCCCACTGAATATGGGTAGTAATTCCTACAAGCACAACTCATGGAACAATCCCCAGTTTGTGCCTCTCTGTAAGTGACTGTTCAGCCAGTTCTCAATTATTCGGGGAGGCGGCCTGCCATATTCTGGGTAATTTTCATTCTGTGTATATTTCATACTCTATCATCGTCTCTTCACATGCTGGCTGCTATTTCTGGTTGTGCCATTGCTGGGGTGACAGAAAGAAGCATCACCCATCAGCACCCCCTCCCTACCAGACATGCCAATGGCACTTGAAACAGGGCTGATAGAATAAGTACGCCATCACCATCTACCTCTTGAAGCTGTCAACCAGATGATATATCTACAAAGGGATTTCAAAGCTTTATAAGCAAATAATGCCTCCTCCAAAGCACATATTAACTGAGCAAACAATATGCCTTAATTCAGCATATGCATTTGCATATTTGCACAGAAGCCCCTGCTGCTTATTTGCCTAAGATAATGAAAGAGCATTCAAGGAACCTTCTCCACTGGAGCCTAAGCACATATGCAGAAAACATGATGAGTTGATTTAAAGTTTTAATTTCCTTTTTCTGGGGTGGGTGAGAGTCATTATTTGGATTAATTTAGATAACTCATGGGATCTGGTAAAAAAAAAAAAAAAGGGAGTAATCCAGGATAGAAACTCTTACCAATCTTTTTCTTTACAGTGCTGCTAATTTATTTCCGTATGTTCTACCAAATTTTCTTCAACATTAAACAAGGTTAATAACATCTGTGGAAAGACAGTAAGGCCTAAAGATATGAAAAGCTGTGCAGTTCAGCAAAGTTCTGTAGTAATGTGAAATCCTAATTAGAAATTAGAAATCAAGCTAATAGGATATCTCTACTCCCAACTGTCCACAGAACAAATGGTTACTCGTGTTGACTCCGGATAACTAGTCCAGAGCAGCATCAACAGAACTTACCTTTCTAGATTTTCACATCCTTGAAGATGATTTCTATAGTACATCCTAATCAGGCATGCCCCTTAAAATCCTTTCTAGACTTATCAGCAACAGAAATAATCAGATGTTCAACATTTCCTTTTCTCGGGTAAATTGTGCTCAGCTTTTCATACAAATCAGCAATTGGAATTGAATGGAGAAAGGAATCAAGATTAAAAAGGAAGAAATAAAACTGTTTTTGTTTAGAGAGCAAATGATTATGAACATAAAAAAAATCATAAGGAGTCTACAAAAAAGCTACTAGAACTAATAAATAAATTTAGCAAAGTAAGCATATGAGGTCAACATACCAAAAAAACTATATTTCTATATACTAGCAACAAACAACTGGAAGAGATCATTTAAAAGTCAGTATTATTTACAGTAGTATCGGAAATCAAGACAGTGTATTATTAAGATAGTGATAGGTAAATAGGTTAATGGAACAGAATGAAGGGTTCAAAAATAGACCCTCATAAATAATGGTTGATATATTTCAGACAAAAATCCAAGGCAAATCCGTGGAGAAAAGAAAGTCTTTTCAACAAACAACACTGAAATAATTGTATAAATGTATAAGAAAAGAAAAAGAGAATCTTCAGTCCTTCACACTATGCACAAAATTAATTTGAAATTAATTATAAACCTAAACTTAAAGCTAAAATTCTAAAGGTTTTAGAAGGAAAAAAATAAAATATTTATATTAGTTGCGGTAAGATTTCTTAGGGGACAAAAAAGTACTTACCATAAAGTATTAACTTCATCAAAATTTAAATTCATCAAAAGACACTACTAAGAAAATGAAAAAGCAAGCTACTGACTGGGAGGCAATTTTGCAATGGTCTTATCTGATGAAGGACTTATGTTATCAATATACAAAGAACTCAGTGACAAAAAGACAAACCCAATTTAAGAAACAGGAAAAAGTTTTGAATATACACTTCACAAAGATAGAATGGCCAATAAGGATATGATAGAATGCTCACATCATCAGTCATCAGAGACCTGCAAAGTAATATGAGAATGAAATATCACTTCCTACTAGAATAGTTAAAAGTTAAAAAGGCTCTCATGAATTGGTAGTAGGAATGCAGAATGGTACAACCACATGAAAAACTGTTTGGCAATGTCTTCAATTAAACATACATTTATCCTATGGCCTAACAATTCTATTCCTAGGTATTTACCAAAGAGAAATGAAAACATGTACACACAAGAACTGGAACAAAAATGTTCATAGGAACTATATTAATAATAGCCAAAAGTGAAAACAACCCACATACTATCAACAGGAAAAAATGGATAAACAAAATGTGGTATATTATAAAATGGAATACTAATCAGCAACTTTGAAAAATGAAATACTGATACATAAAACAACATAAATGAACATCAAAAACATATGTTGAGTGAAAGAAGGTAGACACAAAAATGTATATACTAAATTATTCCATCATACAAATGAAGTTCAAGAATTTTCAAAGTTAATCTATGGTGCTAGAAATCAGAGCACTGTTTGCTTATCAGGTTGTAGAGATTGACTGGAAGGGGGCTCGATAGAACTTTCTGGGATAGTGGAAATGTTCTACATCCTGTTTGGGTTGTTGGTCATATGGACAAATGTTGGTCACGTTTGTCTAATTTCATTGACCTGTACCTTTAAGATTTGTGCATTTTGCTGTATGTAATTCATACAACAACAAAAAGGGAAAGAAACAGGGAAAAATCACATGGAAAATACAGAGGATCAATTCTATATTGTCCATGCCCTTAAACATAAAATATCATCTAAAATCTAACTGTAAACTAATACTTAAATACTTATTTAATACATACTCTTTAAATTATTTAAATACTTATTTAATACTTAAATACTCATTGAACACTTGCTATATACTTGTAACCTTTTTAAGAGAACAAATTTAATAAATTTTTCTCATTTCATCCTCAGAGTAACCCATGAGGGTATATTTTATTACCACTGCCCTCACTTTACAGATGAGGAAACTAGGACTTATAGAGACTGAGTAATTTATTCAGGATCACAGAGTTTATAGGCAAAGAAAAACTTATACCTGTACGTCTAGTATAGAAGCTAGGCCCTTAAACACTCATGGATCAACTGAGAAGCACTTATTTAGGGCTTTGGAATGAGTTCTGTATCTATGTTTGAATTGAGAAATGTTGATCAGAAAAATATATATTGTATCTAAGAGGTGAAAGGTTTAAGGGAAATAGAATGTATATATTAGGTTTGCGAACTCAAGGTAACATTAATTAGGATGATAATGATAGCTAAGATTTATTGAGCACTAACTATACATCAGACAGACATCTTCTAAGCACTTAATGAATTTTAATTCATTAAGTCCTCACAATGAGCCTATGAGGTAGGTATTATTATCCGCCTTTTAACAGATGAAGAAACTGAGGCAGGGAGAGTTTTAGTCATTTTAGCCAGATACACAGCAAGTAAGTGGTAGAGATCAGTAAGACATTGGAGAAGAACAGACAAAATAAAGACAAGGAATCTGCAGGATATTTACATTCCTGCAAACTCAAAACTGAGATGTCATCACCCAAGAACACAGTTGAAAGTTAGCAATGTTAAAAATGTCATAATGAGAAATGCCATAAGCAAAGTGAGTAGAGCATAATCAGACAGAGCCACAGACGTCCCAGCCATATTCACCTTAAGGGAAGGCCTAAGAAGGGGCCGTGGGAGGGATTTGTGCATTGGATGAAGGATGTTCCCATAAGAGGCTGGTGTCTCAAGTTGTACATTGTGATTGAATTCTCTTTGACTGAGAGAACCTTGGTACCATAGACCCATTGTTTATTTACATTGACGCCCAGACCATTTACATGATCTTTGGCTTCAATGTAAATAAGTTAGATATTTGTGAATTCATATAATTTCACTTGTTCTATCGGTGGTTATTGCTACACAAAGTGAAACCATAGGTCAAGGGAACAGTAAAAATCACATTCTTCCCATGTGGTGGCATGCTGCTACTATGACTATCTCCCTGGCTTTGTAGCCATCAAGGCTACTTGAGACTGCTCGATGGGGCGAGGATAGGAAGACAGGGGAACAAAGAAGAACATGAGAGTGTCTTTTACTATGGAACTATAAAATAACCCCAATCAAATACAGCATTTTGAATCCAAAAAGCAAGTGTTATGAAATCTGCCTTAGCTGGGGATGTAAAACAAGTCATCTTCCCCAACTCAGCTCCACCTCCTGCCTTGCTGGGATGAACTGTATCGCATCTCCAAGGGCTGATATTTACCAGGAAGCTTGGCAGCAAGGGAGCCAAGCCCAAAGTAACTCCAATAGCTGAGCAAGAAGATAAATGAACTTCAAGTCTTTTCCTTACCACTTACACTTGGCTGCAGGCTGAAGAATGGCCATCAGCTCAGTAGGCAGATGAAAGCAATGCTGCCTTTCTCAGCTTTCCTAATCCAAGAACACTTGGTGAACAAAAAGATTATTTTTAACACACTAGGAGAGAAATGGGAGGCTGGAGAGTCAAATCCATAGGTAAATATTTTAAACTTTAATAGGCTAACTAAAAGCATGATAGGAACAGAACTGAAATCTTGTGGCAGGTATATTTTATCTTTATTGGGAAATTTGAGAGACTGTTTTTCACCATTTTGGAAAGAAACTGTATGAAATGATGGTTTCTAGTATGCAAGTTTTTATTTCTGTGCATTTCCTGAATACATACAAATTCATGTCTTGAAAAAGTACTCAATAATGACAATGATTAAGACAATACAGTGCATTTTGCTTTGATCATTGCACAGATGAAACAATACTACCTCTATTATCTTTTAACCACCAGAGGTATCTGATATAACCAGGTACATCTTTAATACAAAACATATGAGTGTTTTCTCTGTAAAATGCCAGTACATATATATAATGTGACACTGGAGGTGGCATGGCAATTAAGGGCATAATTGCTGTAATTACTGATGGAATTACTCATATTCCTCTATGCTACTTTTTCTAATTATCTTGGTTTAATGAAAATGTGTATTTTTGCATTGAACAGGATGTGGCCATCATTTGGCTGCCTGCCTGAGATGATGCATGGTGTCTGTCCCTTGAATGAACATAGAGCAGAGAGGTCATCACTTGTTTGCAGGAAGGAGAGGTTTCTGGAACACAACAGGCAATTTAAATGCATGTCATGAACATCCTGCAAAAGCTCACAGATGGGTTTCATTGGAAGAAATATAACAGTAGGGGGGACATTATCCTAGAAGGAGCCCAATAGCTCTACAGTCTTCAGACTTTAATGAGAATGATTCATAAAAAATAGTACAAAGGTTTCATACTGTTTGTCCATTCTTATTCTAGACTCTGCCTCAAACATAAATTCAAACAGCAACATTTTTCCTGGTTTTGTTACACTCTTTATCACAAGAATGAGGCTTAAAAGACTGGTGTTTTAAACTTACTGAAAATTGCAAAACTTCTAAAAGCGCTCTCTCTTTCTCTTTCTCTCTCTCTCTCTCTCTCTCTCTCATCTCTGTCTCATATCATATATTTTAAATGTCTTGGAAACTTAATGGGCTGGCTATACTATTTATTTATTCATTTATCAGCCTGCTGGACAGAAGTTAATTAGATTACCATAGAACAAAGACTGTAAGGTCATTCAAAACGTATATCTGATATTTTCTGAGAGTAAAAAGTACTTTGCAAATCCAGATAATTATTGGTATCACAACCACTTGGCATCACTAATCAAAAGAGATAAAGCATTTACATTATCAGTATATAAAAATAATGTGGAAGTAAAAGACAAATAAAATTGGGAAAATTATCTTGATTCAATCGCAACAATTCTTAAGATCTATTTTCAGGGCCTGTATTAGTTTCCTATTGCTGCTGTTGTCAAATTACCATAAACTCACTGGCTTAAAACATTACAGATTTATTATCTTACAGTTCTGGAGGTAAGAAGTCTAAAATGGGTCAATAGGGCTGTATATCTTTCAGAAGCTCTAGGGGAAATTTCGTTTCCTTGCCTTTTCCAGCTTCTAGAGGCAGCCTGCATCCTCTGGCTGTTCCACATCACTCCAACTTCTACCTCCCTCCTCACATCTTCTCTCACCCTCTGGCCTACCACTTACTAGGACCATTGTGACTACACTGGCCCATCCTGATAATCCAGGATAATCTCCCCCTCTCAAGGTCCTTAATCACATCAGCAAAGTCTTTTTTGCAGACATAGCAAACTAGAATTGGAATGCGGACATATTTGGAGGACCTTTATTCTGCCAACCAGAGGACCTCTTTTTTATTTTAAGAAGGAGAGGGCTTTTGTCTCTAATTATTTTAACTTACATTTTTTAAAAGTCAATAACTCAATTTTTATAGAGCTGAAAATGTCAGAAATTATGTTTTAAGATTCTGTTACAGAGCTAGTTGTTAACTCTTTTAGTTTTCACTTCTGCCTAGTCAATGGCCAGTTGTTTCCATCATAAATATTAGAGCCAAGAGAATATGTACCCAGGTATGTGTTGCTAAATTAAACAAACTAAAAACCACTGTTCAATTTAAATTAGTACCTTCTACTACCCCCAAAACACTGGCATAACCATTAGGTCCCTTTTCCTGACTATCCAATGTTTTGACGCTTTTACTCTCAAATTTCTACCTTTTGAAATCTTTTATCTGGATCTCTGTCTTTGGGGTGCTTTTCATTGTTTATAGACACACACACCCTTCTCTCCAAGAAAGGTTTGAGTCCATGGCAATCCCAAACTTTTCCTTTTCTCATTGAATGCAGAATTAATAATAAACTAAGCAAACTTTAGCCAGAAATACAGGCTTCTTGGGGGCAACTGCTGTTATCTTGTCTATTTTTGTATCTCAGGGTATCTTTATGTACCCTAAAAAGCATTCATATATGTGTCAGGAATGAAAAAGGATATAGAGTTCCACAAGAGAAAAAAGTTCCTGAGGAAGAAGATAACTAATATTCCGGCATAAATATTCCTGAATAGATCCACACTAATGTACCAGCCCCTCAGCCATTGGTCCAATCTACCCAATGCCCATATGGAAACTAAAAACATTAGCCTAGGTGATAAAGTATCTAATAAATAATGAATGATCAAAGGAGTGATCAATTAACTTAACACCAGCCCAGATGAACTTTAATTAATTGATCAAATAAATAAATAAAGGGAAAGGGGAAATAATAATACATCAAGCATCCAGTGTGTCCTAAGTCAATCTGACAAGATCAAGTGATCAGCCGTCTTTATTTTTACATCACATATTCTAAATACCTTGAAAGCTTAACTGGCAGCCTGTACTGCTTATTTATTCACTTATCAGCCTACTGCTAAAATTGGGTAAAAATTTAACTAACATTCACTGTAATCAGTTATAGTATCATACTGTTGCAGCAAGTATGAATTTTGTACACATCCCTAAGAAGCAAGTCATATTGAATTCTTTTAGGTCTCTAAATTCATTAACTCAGAAAGCATTTGTTAAGAGCCCCCACCACCTGGCAGAAGGCAGGAGCATGCTGAAAACACCACTCCCACATCTAACACCACCACAGCCGCAGCTGCCACAAAAGTGGCTCACTGCCACGGTAGCATCCATTGTCACCATGCAGGCAGCCTTCCAGCCACTCAACTGCATTGACACAAGGAGTCATCAGTAGACACTGCAAAAAGAAGAGGAAGTCTCTCTCCTCAAAGACCACTACTCCAGAGTAATAAAGAAGCAATTGTTCTACCAGATGACCAGACATCAATGTAGAGATACTAAAAATAGGAAAATCCAAGAAAATATGGCACTACCAAAAGAATACAGTAATTCTCAAATACAGACCCTATAGAGCAAGAAACACTTGAAATGACTGAAAAGGAATTCTGAGCAACAATCTCAAGGGAACTCAGTGTGATATGAAAAGATTCAGACAACATAAGTTAATGAGGGGGAAAAATCCAGAATATGAAGGAGGAAATTTACAAAGAGAGTTATATCTATAAAAAGGATGTAGCAGAACTCATGGAACTGAAAGATTCATTTAACAAAATAAAAAACAGGACCAAGAGCTTAAGGAGCAGGCTGGAACAAGCAAAAGAAAGAATTTCTGATCTTGATCATAGTCTTTTCGAAATAAGCCAGGTGGACAAAAAAAGAAAAAGAAAAAAGAATTTTAAAAATTGATGAAAATCTAAGAAAGCTAACAGACAACCTTAAGCCTGCAAACATTTGAATCATGGGTATTCCAGAGGGGAGAAGAAAGTAAAAGGCATTGAAAACTATTTAACAAAATAATAACAGAAAAGTTCCCAGGTATAGAGAGAGGCACAGACCTTCAGATCCAGGAGTCTCAAAGATCCACAAATGGATTCAATCTGAAAAGATTTTCTCTAAGACACAGTATGGTCAAACTGGCAAACCTCAAAGACAAAGAATCCTAGAAGCAGGAAGAGGAAAATGTCAGGTCACCTATAAGGGACCCTCATTCAGACTAATGGCCGACTTTGAACAGAAACTATACAGGCCAGAAAAAAACGGGATGATATATTCAAAATACTAAAAGAAAAAAACTGCCAGCCAAGAATACTATATCCAGCAAGACTATCCTTCAGAAAGGAGGGAGAAATAGTATATTTTCCAGACAGACAAAAACTGCAGGAGTTCACCACCACATGACCAGACCTGCAAGAAATCTTCAAGGGAGTCCTGCATCTGGAATCTGAAAAATGGTTATCACTACCACAAATACACAAGAAAGAACAAAACCCACTGGTAGAAGAAAAATGCAAATGAGAAAGAGAAAGAAACTAAATCTTATCATCTCAAAAAACCATCATACCTCAAAAAACCAACATACCTCAAAGACAAATGATAAAAGGGGAAGAAGGGAACAAAAGATATTTGAAACATCCAAACAAAAATAGATAAAATGCTAGTACTAAGACAATACCTTTTAATAACAAACTTAAATGTAAATGAATTAAACTCCCCACTCAAAAGACATAGACTGACTGATTGGATTACACAACTAGACTAAACTATATGCTGTCTTCATGAGACTCACCTCACCCATAAACACACACACACAGAGACTATTAGTGAAGGGATGGAAAAAGACATACTACACCAATGGAAACCAAAAAAAAGCAGGAGTATCTATTCTTATATTGGATAAATAGATTTTTAAGCCAAAAACCATAAAAAGAGATAAAGAAGACCATTATATAATGATAAAGGGATCTATCTAGTAAGAACACATAACCATCATAAATATAAATGCACCCAATATTGGAGCATCCAGATATACAAAGCAAACACTATTAGGCCTGAAGAAAGAAATAGACCCCAATATGATAATAGCAGGAGACATGAACATCCCTCTCTCAGCACTGGACAGATCATCTAAATAAATCTACAGATAAACACAGGATCTAAACTATACTTTAGACCAACTGGACCTGGCGGGTATCTACAGAACATTTCATTCAACAACTACAGAATATACATTCTTCTTGTCAGCACATGGAACATTCTCCAGGATAGACTATATGTAAGGTCACAAAGTCTCAACAAATTCGTAAAAATTGAAATTATTTCAAGTATCTTTTCAGATGAAAATGTATCAAAACTAGAAATAAAAAACAAGCAAAACTCTAGAAACTATACAAATACATGGAAATTAAACAACATGATCCTGAACAACCTATGGGTCCAAAAAATTAAACAGGAAATCAAAAAATTTCCTGAAACAAAAATAAATATACATCATACTAAAACCTGTGGGATACTGCAAAAGCAACACTAAGAGAGAAGTTTATCAAAATAAACACCTACATCAAAAGAACAGAAAGATTTCAAATAAACAACCTAATGCTACAACTCAAAGACTTAGAAGGAAAACAATCTAACCCCAAAATTAGTAGATGGAAAGAAATAATTGAGATCAGAGCAGAACTAAATGAAATAGCGACCCAGAAAACAATACAAAAGATCGATAAAACAAAAAGTTGATTTTTTGAGAAGGTAAACAAAATAGACAACCCATTAGGTAGGCTAACTAAAAAAAAGAAGAGAAAAGACCCAAATAACAAAAATCATAAAGAAAAAGGAGACATTACAACCAATACCACAGAAATACAAAGAATCATTAGAGTCTATTATAAACTGCTATACACCACCAACAAATATGAAAACCTGGAGGAAATGGATAAATTTTTGGACACATACAAGCTATCAAGACTGAATCAAGAAGAAGTAGAAACCTGAACAGAACAATGACAAGCAATGAGATTGAAGCAGTAATCAGCAGTCTCCCAACAAAGAACAGCCCAGAACCAGATGGCTTACTGCTGAATTCTACCAAATCTTTAAAGAGGAATTAATACGAATTCTCTACAAACTAACCAAAAAAATTGAAACAGAGGCCATTCTCCCAAACTCATTCTGAGGCCAAAATCACCCTGATACCAAAACCAGACAAAAATATAACTAAAAAAGAAAACTACAGGCCAATATCTCTGATGAACATAGACCCAGAAATCCTCAACAAAATATTGGCAATCAAAATACAGTAACACATCAAAAAAATCATGCACCATGATCAAGGGTGATTCATCCCAGGGATGCAAGAATGGTTCAACAGACACAAGTCAATAAATGTGATATACCACATCAACAAAATAAAGGATAAAAAACTATACGATTATGTCAATAAACACAGAAAAAGCATTTGACAAAATTCAACATCCCTTCATGATAAAGACTCTCAGCAAATTAGATATAGAAGGAAAGTATCTCAACACAATAAAAGTCATGTATGACAAACCCACCACCAATATCATCCTGAATGGAGAAAAGCCAAAATCTTTTCCCTTTAGAACAGCAATAAGACAAAGATGCCCACTCTCACTACTCGTATTTAACATAGTGTTGAAAGAACCAGCCAGAGTAATCAAGAAGAGAAAGAAATAAAGAGCATCCAGACTGGAAAAGATGAAGTTAAACTGTCCCTGTTTACAAATGACATGATCCTATATATAGAAAAACCTAAAGACTCTACCAAAAAATCCTTAGAGTTGATAAACGATTTCAGTGAAGTTGCAGGATAAAAAAATCAATACACAAAAATCAGTAGTGTTTTGATACTCTAATAACAAACTAGCGGAAAAAAAGAAATCAAGAAAGCAAGCCTATTTACAATAGTCACCAAAAAAAATGAAATACCTGGGAATCAATTTAACCAAGGAGATGAAAGATCTCTACAGAGAGAACTACAAATCACTGCTGAAAGAAATTAAAGAGGACGTAAAAATATGGAAAGACATTCCATGCTCTTGGATTAAAAGAATTAACATTGTGAAAACATCCATAGTACCCAAAGTGATCTACAGATTCAGTGGAATCCCCATCAAAATACCAATGACATTCTTCACAGAAATAGAAAAAACAATCCTAAATTCATATAGAGCAACAAAAGACCCTGAATAGCCAAAGCAGTCTTGAGCAAAATAAATAAATAAATAAAGCCAGAGGCATTACAATACCTGACTTCAACTTATACTACAAAGCTATAGTAACCAAAACAGCCTGGTACTGGCATTAAAACAGACACATGGACAAATGGAACAGAATAGAGAACCCAGAAATCAACCCACATACTTACAGCCAACTGATCTTTGACAAAGACACCAAGAACACACTTTGGGAAAAAAACTGCCTCTTCAATAAATGGTGCCGGGAAAACTGGGCATCCATATGTAGAAGAATGAAACTAGATCTGTACCTCTCACCATATACCAAAATCAACTCAAAATGGATTAAAGATTTATATACAAGACCCAAAGTTATAAAACTAGTAAAAGAAAACATAGGGAAAACACTTCAGGATGTAGGACAGGCCAAAGACTTTATGAACAAGACCCCAAAAGTAAAGGCAACAAAAGAAAAAGTAAGCAAACAGAATTATATCAAACTAAAAGCTACTGCACAGCAAAGGAAACAGCTAAGAGTGTGAAAAGACAACCTACAAAATGGCAGAAAATATTCACAAACTATGCATTTGACAAGGGATTAATATCCACAATATACAAGGATCTCAAACAACTTAATAGTAAAATAACAAATAACCCAAATAAAAAATGGACAAAGAAGCTGAATATTCATTTATCAAAGGAAGATATAAAAAAGAGCCAACAGATACATGAAAAAATGTTCAACGTCACTAAGCATCAGGGAAATGCAAATCAAAACCTCATCCAGATACCATCTCAGGCCAGTTAGACTGGCCAGTATCAAAAAAACATAGAATAACAAATGCTAACGAGGATGCAGAGAAAGGGGAGGTCTGCTACACTGTTAGTGGGACAGTAAATCAGTGCAGCCATTATGGAAAACAGTATGGAATTTCTTCAAACAACTACAGATAGAACTGACATACAATCCAGCAATAAGCAAAGTAATGGAAATCATGTCAAAGTGATATCTGCACTCTTATGTTCATCACAGCTCTACTTACAATAGGTAAGAGCTGGAACCAATCTAAATGCCCATCGTCAGATGACTGGATAAGGAAAATGTGGTATATATACACAATGGAATACTACTCTGCCATATAAAGGAATGAAATTCTGCCATCCACAGCAACGTGGATGAACTTAGAGAAAATCATGTTAAGTGAAATAAGCCAGGTACAGAAAGAGAAATACCACATGTCCTCACTCATTTTGGGAGATGAAAAAATACATTAAAAAAAGAAAGAAGGAAAGATATAACAATCACAATAATTCCTTACATTCAAAATGAGAGAATGGAACTGAGGCCACCAGAGATGGGAAAGGGGGAGGGGGTGGAGGTGTTAGGGAGAAATTGGTAAAGGGCCACAAAAAATGTTTACATTGTATAGTGATAAAATAAAATTAAAAATGAAAAGACAAAAAAAAAAATGAAAGCATTTATTGACTTCCTATTATGTGCCTGGCACTGTGCTAGAGATAAAACAGTGATTATAAAAAGACAATAATCTGGCCTCATGGAAGGTTAATATTCTGGTGAGAAATAAAGACAATATACATAATAAGTAAATAAAATATGTATTAAATAGTGTATGTTCTAGGGAGAAAAACAAAGCAAGGAAAGATGTGAAATGTTTAAGGTGTGAAGAAATTAAATTTTGCACAATGTAACCAGGGAAGGCCTCAACTGAAAAGGTGACTTTTAGTTAAGAGGGAAAGGAAGTGTGATTAATTAGCCATGCAAATAACTGGAAGAAGACCATTGCATGCAGAGGGGACGGCAAGTTCAAAGGCCCTGTGACTGCAGGTAGAAGCAAGAAGACTGATGTGGTAGGAGCTGAAAGAAAAGGATGGGACCGGCAGCAATAAAATCAGAGGGAAAATTAGGAGCCTGGTGGTAGAGGGTTTGCAGATCATGGTTAAGACATTGGCTTTTTCTCTGAGTGAAATGAGAAGGCATTGAAGTATTCTGGAGAGAGGGGTGACATAATGTGACCTGTGTGTAACAATCCTGCTGCTACGTTGAGAGCAGACTAAAGAAGGTAAGGGCAGAAGCAGAGAACCAGTCGAAAACTACTGAAGTAATTCAGAAATGATGATAATTTGCACCTGGATGGTATCAGTGGGGGCTGTGAAAACTGGTCAAATTCTGGTAAAGGAGAGCCACGGAGATTTGCTGAAAATCTAGACAGGGAATGAAGAAGAAGAGTCAGGGAACAATCTGAGGTTAGAGACTGAACAAGTGAAAAAATGGAGTTTGCCATAACTCGGGCAGAAAAGACTGTAGGAGAAACTGATTTGAGGGGAAAGTCAAGAGCCCAATTTTGGACATGTTTAGCTTAAAATGCCTTTTAGACAGCCAATTAAAGATGTCAACAAAGCAATCAGATATATGGCTTGGACGTATTCTCCTACAGGCTCCCACCTGCCTGGCTGGCAGGGAATACAATCTCAGTCATTAACAGGGTTACTTTCCTCTCCATTGGGTACTAGGATCACAGGCTTACATTATTGCAGAAAACCAGGAAGGGACCAGGTCCTTAGTCTAGGGTGATTTCAAATGTTGCAGTTGCTTCTTCCTCTCCTCTAAGCTGCTGCCAAGAACTGGTCCTCCAGCCCTTAGAACCCTCAGGCATGTCCACAGAGGGATGCACGTTGCCTTCAGTCCACAATGCAAGTTTCCAGTCATTAAGGGCACAGGCTCAGACAATCAAATTCAATTCACTTACTTTTTGACTTGAGTAAATTATTTTACTTGTCTGTACCTCTTATTTGTAAAGTTATTACAATACACCACCAGTACCAGAATCTACCACAATGGATTGTCGTGAGCACTAAATTTGTTGATATTCGTAAAGCAACCAAAAGAGTGCCTGGTTCTTGGCAATTGTGCAGTAAAGAATAGCTATCATTCCCATGATCACTAGCACAAGAATCTGCAGCAGCCCTCACCCAGCGTGCGGTATTAAACTGGGAACACAAATTCTCAACCCTGCTCTTAGTCTCAGGAACTTTCAACATGTTCCACCCCTGTCACTACCAAACATGGCCACTTTTGCCCTGCCCTCCCCCCACCCCACCCCCAAACCCCAAAATTGTGTACTCTCTTCTACCTACCTCCCTCTCAGAGATTCTGAAGCAAAAATATTCTACAGTTGGAGAAGGGGAGTCTGGGCCTTTCAAAAGTTTTTTCTTGAGACTTTCTTCCATAGAGTAAGAATGGGGAAAGGAGATACTAATACTAGTTAATTATTTTTTAATAACCCATCCTTTATACTATGACTATGTACACCCTTAAATATGTCCTATTTTACCAATTGATGTTCAGATTTATAGGTCTTTTCAAGGCCATCAGTTTACTTTATTACATCGTGAAGAAACATAAAGCTGCAGAAAGTTAAGACGACATATAGAGAAGCCCTCACCCAACAGCAAAGTATCTTTAAATGATTGCCCAAAAAACATAGCACCCAAAATTGAAGCCGAGCCTCTGGGCCTTTCTCTTAGTGCTCCTGTACTTTTTCCCAAGTTATCTCCCTCACATGAATAGATGGAAATGATTTGTATTTAGCCTGTCAATTGTTTGAACATAAATCAGTGCTTCAGCACTTTCCACAGCATAAAAATACAGAATAATGCTTCTGTATATTAATGTATATTTCCATTAAGAAACAAGTTCTCATTTACAGCAAAATATATTATACTAATTTAAAAATATAACCAAAAAAATTTTTTTGATCAATTCATCTTATTTATCCATTGTCTGAAAAAATAAATATCCTTCTTTTTTTTTTAACTTTATGTTAGAAATCTTACTTATCAAGGATGCTCTATTTTCTTTCATCTTAAAAATAAAGTTTACTTCAAAAATACTCTCAAAAGATATTTATATATTTTAGCTGAAAAACACTGGATCTTTAAATAAAAAATCCTTCATTTAGCTTCCTCCAAAGCAAAATTTCTTCTAGTACTCACAAACTTGTGAAATATTTTGGTCTTATATAAGCTTTCACTGATTCCAGGCAACAGCATTTTTGACAAACAAGTTTAGCATTGAAACCAACAGTCGCAATTCAGTAGAAAGAAGTTTTCTCTTTTTCATTTTAATAACATTTCTGCACGAATTTCAAAGCGATAGGGTCCCTGTTATTCTGGGTAGAATGCTCATTACTCATGTCTGCTGGGCATTATTGGATGTATACTTTGGAATAAAGAGGGCTTTTACAATGTCTAATATGATGTCCTTTGCAATCTGTTATTACCCTGTGCATCGCCTTGCCAGTTAATCATCCCATTATAGATTCAGAAAATCTGACAACCCAGAGGGATTGAAATGCAGTGTGCTATAAGATTAGAAATAGCTATATGAAAATGAAGTAAGGATAACAAATGTCGTAGATTGGCACATAAAATAAAAGCTTCAAAAGATTTTTGTTCTGAAGATCTCTCAATACTTTTACCTGAAAAGAAACAAAAGCAACAAACAAGCAGGGAGACAGAAAAGCCTTGAACTTGACCACAGGTGAGGAATGAAATAAAAGCAGCAGTTAGTACAGGACTTTTTGGAAGCTACTCAACATAATTAAAAATCAAATTAATACATACATCAGCTCTCTATTTACCTGCCCTGTCATTTAAGAGCAGAAGAGGCCAATGCATTTTGTCAGAGTCATCCCCAGAACTGCACAGCACCATTAATCTCACCACTTGTTTATGTGTTATGGTGGGTGCCCTTGCTTCCGTGTACTTTGCTGCCATCTCCAGGAAACAGTGATGACAAGAACAGCCCATCCTGAAGGATTATTACAGCCCTCGAAAAAATCTTGTGATTTTTATATGTGTTTGTCTGTATTAGAAAAAATATTTTGTAAACTCAAAATATTTGCAACTGTCAATGGCTCTTAGATCACAGTTACAATATCTATTGGCTACTCATTTGGAAATAAACGTCACACTAAAGTGAAAGTTTCATTAGCAAAATGCCAAATTCAGAAGAAATCCCATGGAAATAGCACTTCTAATTCCCACTCTGTTAAAGATAACAGAAAAATAGTTTGTCATGAATGTTGTTATTGCTATAACAATCCAAAAAATTAATGGCAAATTGGTCTGCATTGGATATACTAAATTACTATAAATTCAAATCCTCTTTTAGTGAACAAGTTCTCTAAAGAAGACAGTACACACTGAAATTCCACTTTCTAGTGACCATAAAAGAGGATAATCAAAAAGCTAAAGACAGGCAGGAATTCATGTTTTGTCTAGAAAACTTCTTAAATCAGGGTAGTGCTGAAACACTTAAATTTACTAAACTTCTGTCTGTAGGCTGGTCACTGCTAAAATAGGAGGCCTTTGACTCGCAGGTAAAGCAAAGAAAACCAGTTCTGATAGCCCTCCGGGAAAGTTCAAAGTACCTCCCAGCCATGAACATCCAGCCAATACATGGAGGTTCAAGGCCATGTGTAATAAGGTGTAGACTGTTCACAATGACAAAGTATAGTCAACACTAAGGACATGGCTGAATAACCTGGGGAAGTAAAAATGCCAGATTTGGCCTTGATTATTTATGTTTGATCAAAAATATACAACACAGTCATTGCACGACTCCTTATTCTATAGATAATATCCAATATATGAGCAATACATATCTACACTTAAGATAAATTAATAGATATTTGACCAAGCATTTCAACTTTTAATAAAAGACCACAAACAAATCCTTAGAAACTCTGGTTAAAAGATGTGTCCTAAATACCCAATAGAATAGACCTTTTTACATACTTTTGAAGAATTCTTAATATGTGGAGTCCAGGTAATCTGTGCTCAATATCAGAATTTGTAGCATATTTTCCTGTTACTGTACTATAGTATCTTTACACCAGGAACACTATCTTATTTATTTATAACTCTAGCTCCTAGCAAACTGTGCAGCACTATAGACAAACTTTAAATGTTTATTGAACAGAATTGAATATGGTAAATATATCATTAAAGGTTATTCTCTGGTAATGGTTTGTAAATCTTCTAAAGTAACAGTTTCTAATCCTTACAACAATGGTCATCAGATTGAAACAAAGTGCTACACTTCAGGGGCAGAGGAGGAAAGAGAGCTCACAAGCAGCCTTCTCTATGGAAATTAAGCCACTGTCAACGTGAAAATAAATATTCTTTATACACCAAGCCCTCAAATGAGAGTGGTACAAGTTAATGCTAATAATTTTCTTAATCCTCACTTTAAAAATACATTAGGAAAAAATCTAATAATTGACACAATTTAAGTGAAAATAGGGATAAAAAATGAAAAACAATACATAAGAAAAAATCAACTGAGAAAATAAATCAGTCAAATTTTTTTAAATTTATTTATTTATTAATTTTTTTAATACTCTATAATGTTGTTATGGAGCAGTTGGGGAGGAGAGAGAGAGAGAAGGTGGAAGGAAATAGGGTGGGAGAAGGAGGAAGGAGCAGGGCTGGGGTTGAGGCCTGGGGCACTCCCCTCATTCCTGCAGGGGAGACCAGGGGGCTTCCAGTGGTGGCTTGGTCATTGCTGGGCTGGTTGCAGGTGTTGGGGGGCATGCCTGAGGTCCCCAGCCCTCCCCCCTCCCTGGCTTGGTAGTCCAGGGGACTTCCAGTCTTTCTAGGTCTTATAGGCATTCTTTGGTGAAGTGAGATCTTTACTAGTTAATATGAAACTTTGTCTCTGGTCTTTGAGTATTTTGTTTTGTCTTTCAGTTCTATGTTGGATAATTTGCTGTTCCTACCACTTAAACTCTGCACTGGAACTAATTTGTTGTCCTTTGCTTACTTCTAAAATGGGGGGACTTCCTGTGGGGACCAGCACTTGAGCTCTGCAGTTGAACTAAATTGTTGCTTTGCTGCTGATTCCCTGGAGAAGGCTTTTTGTGCAGCTCAGGTTTTAATTGTTGACTTTACAGGTACTTCCGGGTCTCATGAGATCTGGTACACCTGGGTTGTATAAAAACTCTGGTCTAGGCCTGAGTCTTTTCAGCAACATGCACCCCATGCAATTCTATATTCCTGACCAGTCTCCACTGAGTGGGCCTACGCTGATTGGGGGGTAGATCAGCTGTCCTTGCTGTGCCCAGTGTTCCCCTGGTGGGTCTGTCTCCCCTACCACCTGTGCTCCAAGCACTTCCCATAGGATGGGCCATGTGCCAGTCCCTTGTGATGACTCACCAGCCTCTGAGTGGCTCCTTTTTTCAGTTGTTTTGGCCCCTAACTCCTATGTGGGTACAGGGGAACCCCCTTAGTAGTCTTGCTGGCCTGGAGGCCACCAAGCCCCTCTTCTCCCCTGCAACCTTCAAGAAACTTCATCCGAAGGGCACAGCTGCAGCTTTTGCCACCTCCTGCTCTGTGCACTCACCAGCTCTAGCCTGGTAGTGGCTGTGATTCTAAATGGTTGGAGTGGTTCTTTCTTTCTCTTATTGTGGCTTCTCCCACCTTCATGCACTCCATAGGTCTCTCCTCCTCTTCCCCTGATCTCTAGTGGCCCCAGCTTGGCTGTCGTTGCTTTTAGTAGTTATAAATTGGTTGATCTGTGGGAGACAGTGATACTTGGGACCATCTATTCCACCACCTTGACCAGAAGCCTCACGTCAGTCTATTAAAGAACCCGCCATGGAATAGAGACCTTGACTCAGAAAACAAATTAGGTAAAACTAGGTAAGAGACATTGCTAAAGCACAGACAATATATAATACCAATATACAAATTAGAGAATGCCTGAAATGGAAACAACTGGAATTTTCCAGAAGACTTCAGAACTTTTGGAAGAATAAAAGATCGATGGCTCATAAATTTGAAAACTGTACAAGCTTGATTTTCCATAAACTTTGAAGATGAATTTCTTTATAAAGTAGTCTACATCACCCAGACTAGGAAAATGAGCAGTTCTTCAGGTTCACAGTACTTTTTCTGTCCATTGTCTTTAGAGAAGACCAAAGATATGGAAGACAGTTGTCTTCACTATAAATAGTCTAAATGTAATCAGACTATTGGCTGTCATCTGCCCAGAGAACAGTTCTTCCCACAGCTCTGCCAGCTGCCCCAGTTTCCTTAAATGAAGCCATGTTGAATGAGTGAAGGAAAGGGCCAGTCTTTGTTCTAGTCTGATAATTATCCTCCATCCCATTAAGCACAAGGCACAAAAAAGCACAAGGCACAATTCTAATATGCCAGCTGTTCCATTTATTATAGAAAGAAAATTGATATCTTAATGCTGAGGCATGAGAAAAGCACAGCTTTTAGTATATCACTTGCACAACAGAACCAGTTTATTAACACAAGTGCACAGCTAAACTGTGAAATTTGTTTATATAAAATATAAACTGGCATGCCCCAAAGCTATATGCCCAATATATGCCATGTGTAGATTTTCAGGATTTCCAACATAAATAGTTTCACAAGATATCAAAATTCTTCTCTATACCCCATAACCTCCTAAAAAAATTAATGACATAAAAGTAAAATTCAACCTGAAAATAGTTTTTTTATTAATTGAACTCCTTCCTGGCTGTATCTTCCTTCTGTATGCTATAATATCACTTTACTTTTTGAAAAATTAGTAATTTTATAGACTTGTTAGGAGTGTTAAATAAAATAATGTATATATAAAGTGCTTATAAATATAAAAGTGCTGCACAAATATTATGTTTTATTCTTACTGAGTTGAATGTGATTTCTTCGCAGACTCTTAAGATTGTTGCTGCAAATAAAATCATGTACTAAACTAAACTACTATACATATTTAAACTGGTGGTATTAGAGGGATTAAAAAGTTCAAAGTGGAGTACAAGTATCATTTCTCAAGATGGACTGGTTGGAACAGTAGGAATCTGACACTAATCTGCTCTTCCCTAGGAAAGACTTACAGGAACTAGCCCAGGAATATGGAGATTCAGGCTAGAGGGGAAAACAACATGCTTCATTAGAATTGGGCACCATGTGGTTCACAGGGTTACCTGTGATACAGGTAGCAATGACAATGGGACTCTAACAGGTGACACCATGGATGGCATCTCTGGCCAGATCAACAGTTAGACTGACAGATTATAACTAATTCTTACCATACCTCCTCTCCTTACCATCCCCCCACAGCCTTTGGAGCAGGTTGCATCTTTTCTGCTAAGCAGGTAGGAAGGGTCAGCTGAGGTCTTGTAATGGAAATTTGTACAAAGCCAAAAAAAATACAGGAGCAAGCAGTCTCCATGAAGTCATCTTTGGAGGTATAAATAGCCACAGTCCTTTAGAACAAAATGTTCCCAACTGTTCCTTTTGACTCATTTGAACCTCACTCATCTCTGTTTGCAACCTGTAACTGATTCTCCTGATTCTGTCTTGGTTCCCAAAATCATCAGTTGGATGACCGTTTTATGTGCCTATGGCACTCAATGCTGACTTTTCAGTTGACTTTTATCACATTGATTAAAATCTTCTCTGTATTTCCCCCACTGTTAGTTTTTTGACAAGAGGACTTTTCTATATTTCATTCTGATCTCCAGTCAGAAACCTGCCTACCTGAATGATATCTCAAAAGCCATTAAAATTACAATGAAAACCCTTGAACCCTATAACCTCCCAAGTGTGTTCATACCTTACTTGGACACTTCCTACTAGGTCACCCAAGTTCTCAAAAAGTGCTTAGAAACCAGAAAATCCTGGTAAAGATAATATGCCAAAAAGAATTCAGATGCAGTCATGAATATGTACTACTCTAAGCCTGTTATAAAAGGTAGGCCACTCATTTTTAAAAACATGGATTATAATAGATCTTAATGGGAAGTCTGGAGGATAGCTGGCAATGCCAAAGGTGAATGTAAAGGTGGATTCTAGAACATTGTCTCCTACAATATAGCTAGTGCAAGAGAATTTGTGGAAGCAAAAAAATTTCTTCTGATTTTCCAAAAATTAATTTATTTAACTTGTTCTTCTCATGACTCAATTTACAAAGTTAGTAAACATTTATTTACTAACAATGCTTCTACTATATAGAAGCATTGTACTGGATGCTGGATGAGGATACACATCGAAAGCTGAAAGGTTGTCTACTTTGTTCTTAGAAAGACTTTTCAAGCTACAAGAATGTGATGCATTGTTTCGTCTAACAGCCTGTTTCAGCTGATGCGATATCTCTTCGAAATTTTGCAGGTTCATTTGGACTCTGTCCTGGGAGCAGCTGAGCACCTGGAGATGCGTGCCAGCGTGCTGCCACCTTCACAGTGATGTGATTGGCCTGTGATCTCACCATTTCTCTAAGTGCTCAGGGTTTGCTGCTTTTACAGGAGTGATGATTCTGTGTATCTTTTGCACGCTTCTATTTCCTTGTCTTTGTTGTTATTTTTGCTGTTTTGCCTTAACAGTTCAATTACATAACATTCAGAAGGCTCTGTCAGTGAAATGTTGAAGCATCAAAATTTCTATGGAAATTACATTTTAGATTTAGAAGAACTCATCATCCCTGAAGGATATTTCAGGAACAAACTACACTCCTAACACTGAGAAAGCGAAGGGAGGAGCAAAACCATACCACAAAAATAGCAATTATCCTGGATAAGATAAATTTAATGTGATTACCAATGAGTTTCTTAAAAAACTAGAAAATATTTTAAAGTTCATATGGAAGAATCAATACGTGATCACTACCAGAATATTTGGGGGGACAAAAAAGATAGTAACATTGTACCTACAAGATATTTAAAATATTAAACTACATCAATCAAACCAGTATAATATTGACATAGGAGTAGCCTATAGATATATGAAACAGATTAGAATATTCAAAATGAGATCCAAGTATATATAATAACTTAAACTAGAAATAAAACTATTTTAAAAGTTTTAAATGGAGTATTATCTATACAATTTCAAGGTGCAGAAGTATTAAGCAATAAAGGACACACAGAAACCATAAAAAGAATAACAAAATTGTTATTTATTTTAATAATAAATCAAAAAGAATTCAGCTTGGCATAAAACACCATAATATCAAGAAACGAACTACATTCTGGAAGAAAATATGTATAAAAGTCACGACCAACAAATAGTTATTTTCTTAATATACTTTTCTACTGATTAATAGACAAGATGGCAAATCCTGCCATAGAATGGTGGTCAAAAAATAAAAAAGCAATTTAGAGAAGAATTGCAATTCAACAACACATACATGCTCAACCTCACAATAATAAAAATGCAAAGTGAAAAAACCAGGTAATATTTTTAACCCATTATTGTTGCAAACATTTCAGATTGGTAGCACCCAGTACTAATAAGGTTGTGGAGCCCAGGCAATTTCAAACACTGATGATGGGAGTTTGAATTGCTTCTTCTTGGAAAGTATCTGGCAGTTTCTGTTAAAATGTCAAATGTGCATAACTTTTGACTCAGCAATTCTACTTCCATAAATTTATTCTATGGAAACAAAATCACAAACCTAAGATGATAAATATAGAAGAGTGTTTACTGCAGCATTATTTGTAATGCCAAAGCAACCAGAGACAATCTGAATGACTATCAATGAAGTAATGGTTAAATATACAAAGGTCCACCCACATGACAGACAATTATGCAGTTATTAAAGAGGAGTTAGAGTTTTGTATTGATCTGAAAATCTAAGATAATACATTATTAAATGAAAAAGGTGCAAGTTGTAGGGAAATATGTATGATGTTATTATGATACAAAGAAAGAAAAAATCTATAAATGTGTATATATGTGTACATGTATGTGCATATATATTCATGTATATATTCACATGCACGCACACACACACACACACATATTAGAAAAATCTGAAAGAATACCCACCAAATGTTGATACTGGTTAATTCAGGGAGGTGGGATTAGAGGTAGAGGGGAAACTAATAATTTTTTCTTCATATACCTCAGTATTATTTGAATATAACATATTAATTTTAGAACTTTTTTTTTTTCAGGTTGTCCTCACAGCAGGTTTATTTATTTTTATTTTTTTTTAAGTTTTATTTTGTCAATATACATTGTGGCTGATTATTGCTCCCCATCACCAAAACCTCCCTCCCTTCTCCCTCCCCCCCTCCCCCCCAACAATGTCCTTTCTGTTTGCTTGTCGTATCAACTTCAAGTAGAACTTTAAAAGTATATTTTTACCCAGTCAGTCAGTCTGTGTCTTTTGATTGGGGAATTTAATCCTTTTATATTGAGAGTTGTTATTGAAAAATGTTGATTTACTCCTAGCATTTTATTGATTTTTGTTTGGATGTCTTAAGTGTCTTTTGTTCCTTTCTTTCTGATTTACTGTTTGTCTTCTGTATTTGTTGGTTTCTTGGGTTGTAAATAAACTTTTTTTTGTCTTGATTGTTGGCATTTTTATTTTACCAGTGGGTTTTGATTTTTCTTGAGTTTTTATGGCAGTGGTAGTTATTTTTCAGGTACCAAACCCAGTACTCCCTTGAGAATTTCTTGTAAGGGCGGTCATGTGGTAGTGAACTCCCACAGTTTTTGTTTGTCTGAGAAATATATACTATTCACCCTTCATTTCAGAAGAATAGCCTTGCGGGATAAAGTATTCTTGGCTGGCAATCTCTGCCTTTTAGCATTTTGAATATATCATCCCATTCCTTTCTGGCTTTAAGGGTTTGTGATGAAAAGTCTGACGTTAGTCTGATCAGGGCTCCCTTATAGGTGATTTGATGCTTCTCTCTTGCAGCTTTGAAGATTTTCTCTTTATCTTTGAGTTTTGCCAACTTGACTATAACATGTCTTGGAGAGAACCTTTTTGGGTTGAATGCATTTGGGGATCTTTGAGCTTCCTGAATCTGAAGATCTGTGTCTTTTCCTATGCCTGGGAAGTTTTCTGCCACTATTTTGCTGAATATGTTTTCAGTGCAATCTCCTTTTTCCTCTCCTTCTGGAATACTCATGACTCAGATATTTGAGTGCTTAAGGTTGTCTGATATCTCTCTTAGATTTTCTTCAATGTTTTTAATTCTTTTTTCTTTCTTTTCTTTTTTTTTTTTTTTTTTTTTTTTTTTTGGTCTGCCTGTATTATTTCAAACAGCCCATCTTCAAGGTCAGAGTTCTCTCTTCTGCTTCTGCAAGCCTGCTGGTTAAACTCTCTGTTGTGTTTTTTATTTCATTGAATGAATTCTTCAGCTCAGGAAGCTCTGCTACATTCTTTTTCAGGGCATTGATTTCCTTGTACATTTCTTCTTTCAGGTCCTGTATACTTTTCCTTATTTCATCATGTTGTCTAGCTGAGTTGTCTTGTATCTCATTTAGTTTCCTTAGAATTATCACTCAAAATTCCTTGTCAGACATTTCAAGGGGTTCTTGTTCTATAGGATCTAGAGCTTGAGAGTTATTACCCTTTGGTGATGTACTTTCTTGATTTTTCATGTTTCTGGTATCTTTCCTTTGATGTTTAGTCATTATGGCAAGAAATTTCATGATCAACTGGTTCAACATTATTGTCTGGCTAGGATCCTGCCGGGGCTGACAATTTGGCACAGCTGCCTCAGTGCCTGCTTGGTCACACATGGTTGCCATGGGTCTCAGGCCTCTCTGGGGGTGCCTCTCTGGTCAGAGCTCACTCGGCCGATATGGGGACAGGGTCCAGTGGCAGCAAGGCCTACCTGCTCAGTCATGTGCTGGCACTGCAGGGCACCTGGTTGCCAGGGATCTCAGTCCTCTCTGGGGGTCGCCTTTCTCTAGTCCAGAGACTCCTCAGCTTGCAAAATGTTGTGTCATTGTTCTTGACGTCCAGTCTCCCCTACCTTGAAAGTTTGTGTGTTTTACGTTCTGTTGAAATAGCCCTTCTCATGCAAAATCAGGATTGTGCTTTCTGAGTGAGTCTGAGCTGGCCATTTACTCAGTGGTTAGAGTGCGGTTCTGACAACACCAAGGTCAGGTGTTCAGATCCCCATACCAGCCAAGATTCTGGAACAGCTGTATCTGGCATGGGCCTCAGGCTGCTTCTACTCATAGCAGAAAAGCGGCAGGCAGCTGGTGGGTACGAGCAGATCACATGGTGAGAGAGGAAGCAAGAGAGAGCTAAAAGTATATTTTAAAAGAAGCAGCTAATCCTGCCATTTTTCTCTTACTTTAATATATTTATTTATTCAACAAATATTTATTGGTGCTTAAACTAAAATTGTGTAATTGCTTAAAAGAAAACTTCAAAATAATCCCAATCAACAGATAAACTCATTTAGCTATTTGGGATGTATTCTGCACCAATGAAATTACATAATTGCAGTTCTACTCAATAATTGGGCCTAAGAAATTTATTGAAGTACTTTTATGGTTAGAAAACCAATTGGTAACACAGGTCCTCTAGTAAAAAATACTGTTATCATGTATTCTATTCTTTCTGACATAAAACCAAATATTGCATAGGGGTTTGATTAGATTCAGAACTTTTTCTTTTAATATATGGTCTACCTCAGTTACTCTATGGACCTCACTCTATGAGAAAATGAGATCTACCTCAAGAGAAGAATGTAAATCTAAATTTTCACACCTGATTGTAAATTTGCTTCCTGCATTTTGGGTAGTTATTGCATTGACCAGAAACCGAGAAGTTCTACTCTTCAAGTTCTCCTCAGACAAGTCACAAACAAGTTGAAGATAATGTAATAGTTACCAAAAGTTGGCTTTAGAGACCCAATATGTATAAATAAGCTTTCTTTCTTTCTTTTTTTTTTTTTTTTTTTTTGTGATCGGTAAGGGAATCGTAACCCTTGGCTTGGTGTCATCCACACCACGCTCAGCCAGTGAGCGCACCGGCCATCCCTACATAGGATCCGAACCCACGGATTGGCCCTAAATAGGCTTTCTAAGGAATGCATTATCTAGCTATTCCTGTAGATTCTCTGGGCTCTTTGCTCACTGTTTATATTAATTCCTCCATTCCTTTATCCTTTTTTGATGTTGTTTTGTTTTGGGATTATTTGGTTCTGGGGGACCTCAGAGCCACATGTAATATCATATTGCAGTAACTAATGTATCCTAGATTCCTGATGCATCTCTCTATTCTACTTTAACTGATATTTTATCTGTCTTTTTACTCTTTCAGTTTTTCTGTTTTTGGTTTTTGTGCTTGTTTTTGGTGGCTGGCCAGTATGGGATCTGAACCTTCGAACTTTATGTTTTTACACTGCACTCTAACCAACTGAGTTAATCAGACAGCCCAATTTTTCTCTTTTTTAAGTGTTCTGATGCATTGTTACTAACTTTTTAATAAATATATAACTCTTAAAATGTATTTATTATTTTTCATAAATACTAAAAGATCAAATTAAGAAAGTTCTCTGATACAAGAAGACAATAACTAAATAGATATACCAAATTTATTATATATAGAGGTGCATTTTCCTACTTTTTGAAGAGAATTTCTGATTTTCTTCTTTTTTTTTTAAAGAAAATGCAATTGTATTAATTTTTTTTTTTTTTTTTTTACATTCTAGGATGTTGTTGCAGAGCAGTTGAGAGGAAGGGGGAGAGCAGAAAGGGGAAGGAAATGTGATGGAAGAAGAAGGAAGGAGGAGGATTGGGACTGACGCCTGTGGCACCACCCACATTCCCACAGAGGAGACCAGGGGTGCTTCCAGCAGTGGGTTGTCATTGCCAAGCTGAGTGCAAATATCAGGGGGTGTGGCAGAAGCCCTCACCCGCCACCACCCCAGCTCAGGAACCTGGGGCCCTTCTTGCTGTGGCTCAGTGGTGTTGCTAAGATGGCTGCAGTGTCAGGGGGGCATGGCCAAGGCCCCCAGCCCCCCACTGCTGCTGCTCAGGTTAGTCTGGGGCACTTCCTGCAGCAGCTCAGTGGTTGTCACTGGGGTGGTTGCATGTGTCATGGGGGTGGGGCTGAGGCCCTTGCCCCCACCCTTGAGACTGGTTGTGGGTGTTGGGGGGCATTACTGAGGCCCCCAACTCTGCCCTCTTTCTGGCTTGGTAGCCCAGGGGACTTCCAGTCCTTCTAGGTATTATAGGTGTTCTTTGGTGAAGTGAGACATTTACTAGTTAATATCAAACTTTGTCTCTGCTTGCAGGCATTTTGTTTTTTCCTTCAATTCTGTGTTGGATTATTTGCTGTTCTAACCACTCAAACTCTGTGCTGGAACTAATCTGTTGTCCTCTGCTTACTTCTAAAATGGGGGAACTTTCTGTGGGGACCAGTACTTGATCTCTGTGGTTGAGCTGAATTGCTGCTTTGCTGCTGTTTCCCTAGGGAAGTCTTTTTGTGCAACTCAGGTTTTAATGGTTGACTTTATAGGTACTTCTGGGTCTAGTGGAATCCAGAGCACCTGGGTTGTGTAGAAACTTTGGTCTGGGCCTGAGTCTTTTCATCAAACTGCACCTCATGCAATTCTATATTCCTGACCAGTCTCCTCTGAGTGGTCCTGCACTGATTGGGGGGCAGATCAGCTGTCCTTGCTGTGCCCTAGGGTTCTCCTGGTGGACCAATCTCCCCCACCTCCCATGCTCCAAACACTACCTATGGGACAGGCCATGTGCCAGTCCCTTGCAATGACTCACCAGCCTCTGAGTGGCTCCTTTTTTTCAGTTGTTGTGGCTCCTCACTCCTATGTTGGTTCAAAGGAACCCTATTAGTGGTCTTGCTGCCTTGGGGGCCACCTAGGCCCTCTTCTCCCCTGCAGCCTCCAAGCAACTTCATCCAAAGGGCACATCTGCAGCTTTTGCCACCTCTTGCTCCATGCACTCAGCAGCTCCAGCTTGGAAGTAGCCAGGACTCCAAAGGGTCAGAGTTTTTTCTTTCTCTCACTGTGGATTCTCCTACCTTCATGCACTCTGTAGGTCTCTCCTCCTCTTCCCCTGAGCTCTAGCAGCCCCGGCTTAGCTTTTGTTGCTTTTTTATAATTGTAAATTGGTTGATTTGTGGGAGAGAGTGATGCTGGGGACCATCTAGTCTGCCATCTTGACCAGAAGTCCCTGAAGAGTCCTCTTTCCAGCTTGGATCACTGATGGTCTTGGATGGTTAAGACCCTCCAGGAATAGGGCTCTTCAGTGTCTTCCTATCAGTCCCATTCTGATTTTCTTCTAACCAAGCAAACACAAATATTTTTGAAGATGGCGCCACAATCACGAGAAAGATATATTTACTTTGTTTGTTCTCCCAATAAATTAGGTTCTCAAATGACTTACTATAAGTCATTACCTACTATTAAAAATTGGATACATCAGACTTCCCATGGGCCTTTGTAAGTGTGCCAGCACATGTATACAGAAAACAATTGATCCTCCCACTCAGTTAATCTGAGGGTTTGGCCATCCATTTAAAAAGGAGAAAGGATCTCTTTGGGTTCCTCTGCTGTTAATGATAAAACATTGATCAGGAAGTATTTCTGTGGCTGCGCTGATTGCATGTCTCTATTTAAAAATTCTCTCATTTTTCTCCAAAAGGAATTTGATTGTACACAATCACAGAATTCTGCCACAATTTTATGGTTCTCCTACTTTTGGAATAAATTATTCTATTTGGTCCATACAACAATCCTGGGTCATTTATTATTCCCATTTTGGAAAACTGAAGTTCATGAAAAAAAAAAGTGACTAACCCAGGCTCATAAAGCTCAGGAAATGGCAGAGATCATGAGCACAAACCCCTCTCTTTATTTACGATCGTTCAAATAAAACAAGACTGCTGATTTTTAGAACATTCATTAAAAGGAGATAGCAGAAGGGTAAGCAGGGCCAGTTCATCTGTGTTACTATGGCGTAACTCTATGCTGACCTCCTCCTATGGCAGGCACAGTTTAGTCCCACAACCAGAGTGTCTGTAAGTGTGTCCATCTATCCAGAGCCTAGGTCTAATCAACAGCAAGAGAATCCCCTCTACTCCAGCCTCATACTCACCTTCAAAATTCCTATTTCCTTTGCATACATGTCCACTTTCTCCAGTGGGATACACCAATAACTCTATCCAGGAGGAAGACTTGGTCCATTATTGTCAACTGGGTAATTCTCTAAACACACAGTGTGTTCCTCCAAGTCTGGCTGTTCAGCTGTGGGCAATAACTTCCATAAGACTTCTGGTCAAGATGGCAGACTAGATGGTCCCCAGCATCACTCTCTCCCACAAATCAACCAATTTACAACTATAAAAAAGCAACTACAGCCAAGCCAGGGCTGCTAGAGCTCAGGGGAAGAGGAGGAGAGACCTACAGAGTGCATGAAGGTAGGAAAAGCCACGATGACAGAAAGAAAAAACTCCTCCAACTGTTTCAAATCCTGGCCATTTCCAGGCTGGAGCTGCTGAGCACATGGAGCAGAAGCTAGCAAAAAGTCACAGCTGTGCCTTTCGAATGAAGTTGCTTGGAGGCTGCAGGGGAGAAGAGGGCCTAGGTGGCCCCCAGGCCAGAAAGACCACTAATAGTTTCCCATGGACCAACACAGGAGTGAAGAGCCACAACAACTGGAAAAAAAGGAGCCACTCAGAGGCTGGTGAGTCATTGCAAGGGACTGGCACATGGCCCATCCCATGGGAAGTGTTTGGAGCACAGGCGGTGGGGGAGTCAGGCACAGCAAGGACAGCTGATCTGCCCCCCAATCAGCATAGGACCACTCAGAGGAGACTGGTCAGGAATATAGAATTGTATGAGGTGCAGTTTGATGAAAACAGTCAGGCCCAGACCAGAGTTTCTACATAACCCAGGTGCACTCGATTTGACTAGAACCAAGTACCTATATAGTCAACCATTAAAACCTGAGCTATACAAAAAGCCTTCCCCAGGGAATCAGCAGCAAAGCAGCAATTTAGCTCAACCACACAACTCAAGTACTGGTCCCCATAGGAAGTTCCCCCATTTTGGAAGGAAGCAAAGGACAACAAATTAGTTCCAGCACAGAATTTGAGTGGTCAGAACAGCAAATAATCCAACACAGAACTGAAAGAAAAAACAAAGTACCCGCAAGCAGAGGCAAAGTTTGATATTAACTAGTAAACGTCTCATTTCACCTAAGAACACCTATAACACCTAGAAGGACTGGAAGTCCCCTAGGCTACCAGACCAGAAAGTAGGGAGGGCCAGGGGCTTCAGCAATGCCCCCCAACACCCACAACCAGTCCCCAATGTGGGGGCCTTGGGCCTCGGCCACACATCCCTGACAAGTGCAACCACCCCAGCAATGACCAAGCCACCTCAGGAAGTGCCCGAGCTCTCCCAAGCTGGGGTGGTGGGGGGCCTTGGACCTCTGTCACACCCCCCCAACACAAGCAACCATCCCTGTGATGAACACCAAGCTGCAGCAAGAAGGGCCCCAGGTTCCTGAGCTGGAGAGGTGGGAGGCAAGGGCATTTGCCACACCCTCCCTGACATCTGCACCCAGGCCGGCAATGACCTAGCCACCACTGGAAGCCCCCTGGTCTCCTTTGTGGGAATGTAGGGGATGCCACAGGCCTCAATCCTGCTCCTCTTCCTTCCTCCTTCTTCTATCACATTTCCTTCCCCTTTCCCCTCTCCCCCTCCCTCCTAACTGCTCTGCAACAACATCATCAATGTAAAAAAATAATATTAATAAAATAAAAATAAATTTAAAAAAACAAAAAAAAACTTCCGTAAGACCCTAGTGATCTGTTCCCACTTGGTCATATGGAGCCAGCCTGATCCCTCCCCTTTTTGCATGACTCTCTCCAACCCTAGAGGAGACCAAGTCTGGGTAATCCTCCTGCAGTCTTCAGAATTTCTGCTTATTCTTCTACAAGAAGTTATTTGAAGAAGAGCATGCACGTGTCTTAGCAGGACCATGCAATGATACCTATTCCTGGAGCGCTCTGAATCTATATATAAAGAAATAGTTCTCTCTATCCTCATCCTTCCCACTAAAACCAAAAGGATCTTCTGAAACTTAATACTGATCAAATTATTCCCAACTTATATAACCTTAAACAGAACATTTATCTTTTAATTTGGAATGTCTGCATTCAAGTTATTCCATAGTCTTTTCGCAAAATGATTGATGTTTCTGTTCTCAGAACAAAGAATCAATCTTCCCCAAAGGGGAACTTAAGTCCCTGGGGAACAGAATACTGCAAATTGGAAATAGCAACTTTTCCATATTCTCACCATCAAGGCCTAGTTGCAGTCCTTTACAACAGAAATTTTCAGATGTATTTCTTCTCTCTCCCTACCTGCAGAGCTCTAATTGCCTTGAAAAGTACAACATAAGCAGAGATGAAAAGAAGTAATATGTCTGTCCGGAGCCTTTGTGCCCCCAGCATCTTGCACATTGTATACATTCAAGAAATATGGGATGGATGGGTGGATGGATGGATGGATGGACAAATAAAAGAGTGAACAAATTTAATGCGACCCATTTGTTTCAGTTAACTATTGCTCTACGGCTTAAAACAGCAATGATTTGCTATCTGTTAGGATTCTATAGGCTGGTTGGTCAGATTTTCTACTGGTATTGCCTGGGAGGATTCTCTCAGCTACGTTTAGCTACAGGATCAGCTGGGGTGAAAGATCAAAGATGTCCTCCCTCAAATGTCAGGTAGTTGATACTGGCTGTCAGCTGGGATATACTGGTTCTCCTGCACATCTCCTCTCATCTTCTAATAGGTTAGACAGCCTTCCTTAGATAGCAGACTCGGGGTAGCATTCCAAGGGTGTGAAGACAGGAGCTGCAAGACTGCTTGAGTCCTAGGCTTCAAAACCCACACAGCATTACTTCTGCCACATATGTTAGTAAAAGAAAGACCCAAGGCCAGCCCAGTTTCAAGGTGTGGAAAAATGTGCTTCATCTATGGAAGGGAGAGAATGCAAAGATTTGTTCCTACCTTCTACCTTCTAGCCACAATCATTTACACTCCTTGCACATGCAAAATTTATTCACCCCCCCCCCAAGAACCCCAAAAGTCTCATTCAATCACAGCATCTGGCTCAGATTCCAATATGTATAATTTGTAGCTATATTTAATCCACCACCCACCGATGAGATCAGCACCTGGCAAGAATAGGCTTTAAGAACTCTAGCCCTATTCATCACCAACCTGCTAGAATCCATAACCTTACTCCTCCTTTGCACCACTTCTTCCCTAATTGGCACTGTATTTCTCTAACGCCTGACCTCTTGCCTTGCCTCCCACTCTTATCCCTACATTTGCCCCTTCTGTCAGCTGATACAATTTGTCTGATACACCCTAGGAATCTTCTCCTCAGAAATGTTTACTTCCTCTCTGGTTCCATCCGGCTTCTGTATCTCTTAGAAACTAACCCATCCCAACTACCCCCATATAGCTGGCAAGGGATGTCAGACAGAGTAGTGAGATTAAACTAATCTTTTGAAATATTTATAAAGTTGCTTGGAAAATCAAAGCATTTGAATTGTATTTATGACTTCAGCAATGATTTGTAGTTTCACACTTCAGTGTTTCACCTGTCAATAAAATAGAATAAACAATTTTGCCTAAGGCTATAGCTCGCTCCCACTTATTTACAATTTGTTACTGGGAAGATTTCTGAAGATATTGCTATATATTTTACTTTTTTATCCCATGGAAAAATTGCTTTACAATTATTATGCATTTTAATTGGCAAGTTTAATTATATAGTATACATATTCTGAATTACACTTCAAAATGGTTTAGGAACTACTTTTTATTAAATTTGACAGATTTCACTTACAATTAGCTTCCTAGAGAATAACTTCTGCTTTAAAAAATTGCTATTCGTGTTCCATTTTGCAGTCTTATTATAACCTTGGCCCTGATTCGTTATGTTAAAGAGATCTAAAAATAGCTACACTTCTTTCATTTCAAACAGATTTCTTAAATGTTCATTTCACAAGCCCAAAACAACCTGAATGAGGTAATGAAAACATCACTGTGATTCTGGTTGCTAAAAAATAGAGTCAAAGCAGAAAGATGAACTTCATTTCTCAGGTGTACATTCTTAGTCTCCATAATCCATGAGCTTTTTTTAAAAAGTAAAACACCACGCAATATAATGTATGATTTGTTTAGAAACAACATTTGTTATTTTATGTGCCTAATATAGTTTCAAGCTGTGTGACATCCTGTGTCCCCACCTTCTTGCAATTTCACTTTGATATTCCTTTCCAAAATAACCTTAAATTTTCATACTTGGATACTATTTTTAGGTACGATTTAATCTCCAGCTATGTATTCTTATAGCTGTTTATGCAGAATAACTATTAAGGTAATCATAATTATTATTCAAAAAATATATTTGAGCCATATTCTAAACATTCTCACTAAGCCAACCAAAATTGATTCATTTATTCAACAAACTTTACCTGCCACATGAAGGAGATACAGATAAAACAAAGCCTTTCCCTCATTGAACTTACATTCTAGTGTGCAGAAAAAGTCACTAAACAAATAAGCAAGTAAGTGTAGAGGATACTCGACGAAGATTAGTGCGGTAAGGAAATAATAAAACAGAATGAAGGAATAGCTAGCACCGGGTTGGGGGAGTTGGGGAGGAGGTTAGTATTTTATGTAGCAATAAGGCCCACAAGATATAGATCAGGCTATAATGGCTGACAAATTTATTTCAACCCACATAACTGACCTCCGGAATATATTTCTAACTCTGGCTGAGTTCTCTCTTCCTTTCTTCCTTTCTCCAGGAATATGTGGCAGATCAGTGCCTACTCTGTCTCACATGCTAGTGATCTCAGCACACCAATATTAGACAATCCTCTGGATTTCCGACCTTCTGGTACCTGCCTTAATTCCACTGGGTTTAATTATCATGAAAAAAACTGATGCAAAGATTGCCTTTCTCTTTAGAAACTTATCTTTGAATATATTGTATTCTGGAAAGTTGTCAAATCAGGCTCCCTAAATTTAGGAGGCCCTCATTTGTATCAGAGATTAAAGTTCCTTGATGAAGTCATCACTACTCTTTTTTTATTTTTTCTTTTAAGATTATCAAGTCTTTTGTCTTTTCTGTTCAAAACCAAAAAAGAGAACTGGAAAAAAAGTCAGAGTCCAAAAAATAAACAAGAAGACCAAGAGAAAACTGCAAATATCCTACATGAGAATAATCTGAGTTGCCATTAAAATTAAATTGCTGTAGTATCCTACTAGACTTAGAGACATTTCAGTTAGTTCCCCCCTTACCCACAGTTTCACTTTCCACAGTTTCAGTTACCTGAGGTCAACTGCCGAAAATATGAAATGTAAAATTCCGGAAATAAACAATTGATGCACCATTCTGAGTAAGGTGATGAAATCCCATGACATCCTGCTTCATCCCACCCCGGACGTGAATCTTCCCTTTGTCCAGCATGTTCACGTTGTTGATGCCTGTTAGTCACTTAGTAGCATGTCACTTACCAGATCTACCGTCGTGGAATCGCAGTGCTTGTGTTCAGGTAACCCTTATTTGACTTAATAATGGACCCAAAGCGCAAGAGTGGTGATGCTAACAATTTGAATATGGTTTTAAGTGAAAAGGTGAGAGTTCTTGACTTAATAAAGAAAGGAAAAAAAAATGTATGCTGAAGTTCCTAAGATCTACAGTAAGAACAAATCTCCTACTGGTGAAATTGTGAAGAAGAAAAAATAATTTCATTCATTGTACATATAGGGTTTGGTACTATCCGCAGCTTCAGACATCCACTGGGCATTGTGGAACAATCTCCCGTGGATAAGAGGGGACTACTGTATACAGGTTGTCTTTTATGACCATTTACACTAATGCTTAGCCAAAATCTGTTATTTCACACTCATTCCCATCCTCTCCATAAAGTCCATTAGCATGCCTTTAACTGTTTTCATTCCTATCTGTGTTTCTGAAACATGATCCTTTTCGGGCCACCATCTTAATTGTTTTTCCATTGATTACTTCCTATGCAGTTTGAAGAGCTCTTAATCCTGTTCGTGATGCCAATTGTCTAGCTACACTACCACGCCAGTTGTCGAGTTCTTTTACCTGCTGGTAATCCTGCACCGACTGGGCCGATTGTCGAGCTAAGGCTTGGTCTAGAGCCCACAGACCCCCTCAAGCCCATTCACAGACTGGGTCACAAACCCTTCACATGCCAGGCTGGGTCCTCAGCTGGGTCACCAGACCCCTTTATGCAGGTCTATGACCTAGGTAACTGGCCCAAATGTCCTTGGAGCCATAGGTTGGAAAGCATGGCTTCGCTGGGCAGACGCCCGAGGCTGATGCCCACCTGCCAGCCTCACCATCTCTCTCTCTCTCTCCCCCCCTACCCCCCCCTCGTCTCTCTCTCTCTGAAGAACACAAGAACAGCAACAAAACTAAAAAGATACATTGGCGCACATGCACACTAACTCCACACACACACACAAATTTGCTTACGAAGGATCCTGAAACACACCCAACTGGACCAGAGGTAAGGGCCCTGACCAAACTATTCTATTTTCCCAACACAGTTGCTTTGAACTCCATGGAGATTTGGTCTTCTGATCTCCAGTTCTTACTACAGGGACTGAAATCTAATTCTGTTTAACCTTATGCACCTTGAGAAGTTATAGTTTCTTGATCTGATTTTCCATTTCTAATCCTAAATCTGGGGACCTTTATGGATATTAATGAGTGTGCAATATTGTGCTGCAGCAATACCAAAAGCCTGAAGATTGTGCAATATGACTTAATCACATTATTTAAATGTAAAAGATTCAAGTAGGATCTATGAAGGAAAAATAATCCCAAACTATAGCCATTCAGTTCAATTGAGAGTCCACCACTATAGGTAAGTATTGTTTCAAGGAGCAAAGAGGATTATGTGAATTCCTCCAGTAAACCAGTAAGGCTTTGGGCTCCTTTGGTTATGCTTAACCTACCAACTTATTCTGTTTTCCACTGTGGTATTCCTGCAGATCAATACTTTGGAAGAAATGTTTACTCTGGGCTTTTGCTGGCTCACAACCACAAAAGTTATCAGCTAGAACAGAGAAAATTAAAAAGCTTAAGGATTAAAGAGTTTGTTAATTTCAGGGAGAATGAATATTGTGAATACTAAAAACTTTTCTTAATGGAAAATGGCTTTGGAGTTAGAGAAGCATTAGAATAAAAATTACCACTCCCTCCTACTCTGCTTCCTTCCTCATTGTATGATAAATGATAGTCAGGTTTGCTGCACTGGCCAATTTCCATATTTTTGAGATATTTTTCTGGTGGCCATTGTTATATGCAAAGTCAGTTTTCATTTAAACTGCCCATTAACTATTTTTCTTACTTTTCTCTTTCTCTGTGTGTGTGTATGTGTGTGTGTGGTGTGTGTTTCTCTCTCATTTTTTTTTTTTTTTTTGGTCATTCAAATAAATGCAATATAGGATATTATACTTGACCTTAGCCAAAATGCTGAGAAGTGACTCAATATAGGATTTTTAAAAACTATACTGCAATTTGAAACTTGGATATTTATTATTATATTACTATTATCATATAGACTAGTCAAAAACTAGCATAAAAATGTGCTGGCCAAACTAACAGAGAAATACGAAATATTAGCAGTTGCTAGGCAATAAATTAGTTGCTTAGTTTTGGTTTTTTAGCTAAAAAGAAGAATATAAAAGGTGGAGAATCCTAGATTAAATGAATAGGTATGTAAATGACTGGATCATTTTTTCCATGCCATCAATTGAGTTTTTCCCCTGCATAAACTGATTTTAGTTTGAACCTGTTTAGATTTGTGATCTCCGGGAATGAATGAGAAATAAGGATAGTCATTTTTACCAATCCTCTAAATTAACAAAGAAGCCATGTGCTATGGTAAAATTTATCTCATCAGAGAAGACATTTTAAAAAGTGAGGGAAGGTGTTGCTGATTTTCATTTAAGAAAAAATTTATTACTGTAAACTTTGCTTTCTCAAATTTAATTTCATGTTACACTAAAATGTAATATTGCAATAAATTCTCCATGGATTTCAATCTATACTAAAATTTCTCTGAACTGCCGGGAAGATCATTTTTTGGCTGGCTTTTTGATGCTTTGGGACCAGTGAGAAAGAGAAGATATATTATATCATACGTTTGCACTTCTATTTCTGGTAAATTCACTGGTTTTGATGAAATCCAAAGTGTTTGCTTGCTAGGACATTTATGGAAATAGAGGCACTGTATACCAGTAGTTTTTTGGGTTTTTTTAATTGATTCATTTATTTAGCATGCTTAAAATTTAGCAGTACCTAAATATACTGATGGGGTGGGGAGGAATGCCATAGCATCAGATCGCTCTTTTCCTCTTTATTGGGAAAATAAAATAGTTTGGTCAGGGCCCTCACCTTGGGTCCAGTTGGGTGTGGTTCAGCACATCTATTGTAAGCAAATTGTGTGTGTGTGTGTGTGTGTGTGTGTGTGTAGTTAGTGCGCATGTGCACCAATGTATCTTTTAGTTTTGTTGCTATTCTTTTGTTCTTATGCAGAGAGAGAAAGAGGGAGAGGGAGAGGGAGAGAGAGGGAGAGAGAGGGAAAGTTTTAGTGAAGCAGGTGGGCAGGTATCTGCCTTGGGCATCTGTCTGGTGCAGCCATGCTTTCCAACCTATGGTTCCAAGGACCTTTTGGCCAGTTACCTAGTTCATAGACCTGTGTGAAAGGGTCTGGTGACCCAGCCTGGCATGTGAGGGGTCTGGGGACCCAGCCTGGCATGTGAAGGGTTTCTGACCCAGTCTATGAATGGGCTTGAGGGGTCTATGGTCTCTAGACCCAGCCTTAGCTCGACAATCAGCCCAGTTGGTGCAGGATTACCAGCAACTAGCGTGGTCACCTTGCTTTACACTCTTGGAGACCACATTTCAGGAAGGGAAAATATAGACATTGCAGGCATATTATAAAGCAAGTCTAAATTTGCATTTCCCTGACAACTAGTGATGTTGAGCATTTTTTTCATGTTTCTGTTGGCCATTTGTATGTCTTCCTTTGAAAAATGTCTATTCAACTCCTTTGCCCATTTTTTAATTGGGTTATTTGTTCTTTTACTGTGTAACTGCTTGAGTTCCTTGTATATAATGGATATTAATCCCTTGTCAGATGCATAGTTAGCAAAAATTTTCTCCCACTCTGTAGGTTGTCATTTCACTCTCTTGATTGTTTCTTTTGCTGTGCAGAAGCTTTTGAGTTTGATATAGTCCCATTTGTTTATTTTTTATTTTGTTGCCTGTGCTTTCAAGCTCATGTTCATGAAGTCTGTGCCCAGACCTAGTTCCTGAAGTGTTTCACCTGTATTTTCCCTTAGTAATTTTACAGTCTCAGGTCTTATACTTAAGTCTTTAATCCATTTGAGTTTATTTTAGTGTATGGTGAGAAATGCATATCTAGTTTCATTCTTCTGCATATGGATATCCAATTTTCCCAGCACCACTTATTGAAGAGGAAGTTTCTCCCCATTGATATACGACATCACCCCAGTTAGACTGGCTATAATCAAAAAGATGGTGAATAACAAATGCTGGCCAAGGTGTGGAGAGAAGGGAACACTCCTACACTGTTGGTGGGACTGTAAATTAGTACAACCACTATGGAAAACAGTATGGAGGTTTCTCAAACAACTACAGATAGATCTTCCATATGATCCAGCAATCTGGCTTCTAGGTACCTACCCAGAGGAATGGAAATCATCATGTTGAAGGGATATCTGCATTCCAATGTGCATTGTAGCTCTGTTTACAATAGCCAAGACATGGAAACAACTTAAATGTCCATTGATGGATGATTGGATAAGGAAACTGTGGTATATATACACCATGGAATACTACTCTGCCATAAAAAGGAATGAAATTCTCCTATTTGCAACAACATGGATGAGCTTGGAGAAACTTATGTTGAGTGAAATAAGCAAAGCACAAAGGGATAAATACCACATGTATTCACTCTTAAGTGGGAGTTAAGAGAGAAAGAAGGAAGGAAAGAAAGACCACAGTGGTGCATTGGACTTGCAGAGGGAGAGAACATACCTTGGAAACAAAGTGGAGTAGGGGGGAAAGAGTGTGGAGGAAGGAGGTTGGGGATAATTGGGTGGGGGACACAGAGTACAATCACAATTTGTAATAATGGGCATGCAGCCAGTATGGATCTGGCCTTCACATCTTGGGCATGAGGGGTGACAATCAGCTTTGTATCTCATGAATATTCATAACCAATAATAAATACATAAATAAATAAATAAAGCAAGTCTGCTTCTCCTACAGCTTTCTGTGCCATGGACTGCACTGGTTCCCAGGCATATTGTATCATCCATTTACCTGCAGCACGGCTACTGTGCTCTAAACAAGCACCCTTTTTTCTGGGAGAAAGATACACACACCTGACCCAAAACATCAGAAGTTTTCAGGATGACATTAACAGATTGTCAAAAATGTAAACTTTGTTTTTTTTCTTTTTTTGCCTCACTTTTCTTATTCATATACATTCTTTTAGATCCTAGAGTCTTCCATGGAGAGAAGTCATGAGGCACCTCTTG